>NC_064816.1:34314979-34614979 GCF_023721935.1 Panthera uncia
GGAAGGGAAGGGAAGGGAAGGGAAGGGAAGGGAAGGGAAGGGAAGGGGAAGGGGAAGGAAGAGATTATACTATATAAAAGAGCCAGAAATAAAAGGGCATATATTGTATATACATTTGTATAAAATGGCTGGAATAGGCGAGTCCTTAGAAACAGGAAGCATACTAGTGGTTACCAGGGGCTGTGGAAAGAGGGAAATGGGGAGTGATGCTTAGTGGGCACAAGGTTTCCTTTTGGGACCATGAGAATGTTCTGGAACTTGATAGTGGTGATACATATACCTTGTGAGTGCCCTAAAACCCACTGAAATTTTACTCTTTAAAATAGTTAAAATGGTTTAGTTATGTGAATTTTGCCTTCACAGCTTTTTATCAATTTTTCCAAGAATCGTTCCTGATAGGAATGCCTTTCTGGTAAAAAGCGAGTATGTGTCCATTTCCCCAGAATGAGGCCTCATTTTCTGATAACACATATCTTGGAAAGGAAGCCAGTGAAACAGCCCTGATGGATTCGTTTTTGTATTTGAACTAAGTGCTCACTGCTGACAGAAGGATTAACTAGTTGGTGATGGCGATGATCCATGGCCATGGTAGTCATCATCATCATTATACCATCATCACCATATAATCGGGATAAACTTGGTAATCAGAGAAGAAAATTAATCCGGTAGATAGAAAACTCATTTTTCGTGCATAATTGACTGGCGTTTTATAAAAGATTACATATTTGAAGTATAAACTTGAGATGAAGGGACAAGGAAAAGATAAATAACCACATGTGAATCTCATTTGTGTACAACTAAATAAAAAGAAAAGGGTAGATCTTGCCAGCCATGGAATTTGTACATGCCTTTTGTCTACTGTAGGCATTTTTCTGTAACAATGTTTCCTGTACAACCAAGTTTGTCTTGCCCAGCTCACCAGGTTGAGCCAGAGGGCTCACTAGGCCTTTGCTTTGGTAACCAGTAGGGCTTTTTTTGCTGCCCCCCAAACCTGAGTTGCTCAAAGCACAAACTCTTCAGAGTGGCTGTGTCGATTTGCCTGCCATAGCCTTGTGAGGGACCTCCTTTGACTTGAGTTGTGTTCCTGGAGCATCTTAACCAAGCTTGTCACTAGGATCCAGTCATGACAGCCAATTTTTCCTGCACTTTCCACCACTAGGTCTTTGAGCTGACTTGATTAGTTTTGCTTGAGCCATACAAGAGCACAATCACAAAAGCCCTGCACCTATCCCTGCCATGCGACCATATATCAAGTGGCCTCAGATATGACTCCATCTCTTTCAAAGAAAAAGGAAATCTGTCAAATCTATATTGTGGTTATCAGTCCTTTTCTTCGCCCTTTACTACAAATTTCCCTTCCAGCCTCAAAACATTTGAGGTAATGAGCTTTAAAATGTTCCCCATCTGCATTAATAAAAACATCACTGACCACAAAATCTCTCCAATGGTAGCAAAGCCAAAGGACAGTAGTTTCAACCTTGTGCTGTGGTACACAGCTGTACCACCATCCCTTCAAAGAATCAAAATATGGTCAAGAAATGAATATTATTCCTGCTAAAACTAAAGTGATCAACTCAAAAACAAAGGTTATGACACAAGGCTGTCAGATTGTAAAATTTGTGGGTTTCGTGGAATGGTAAGGAGAGAGTATATCTTGCTGCAAGTAAAAGAAACGTGGCATTTGGCTAAACAAGGAACCAAAGGCCAAACGTGTTTACTAGAACGTGGAAGAGTACCTCCTATGTACGGAAAAGAGCAGAGTCAGGGCAGCAAATGCTTCTACTCAAACAGTGACAAGGTTTTGGAGGGTGCCCCAGTAGGTAGTGGTGGAAATTGCAGAGGCAGTGACAGTTTAATCCTTTCAAGTGTTAAACCACTGTGTTTAAAAGTGTTTTGCAAACACAACACATTAAGAACCATGGTCCAGGATATAGTCATACGTGATGCAACCTGTATTCTTCCAACACCTTCTCCTTTTGTCTTGTAACAGGTTTTCTCACACATGACATTTTCCTATAACTTTACAATCACATTAATAATCTTATAATCACACCCTTCAATGTAAGATTCTCATTACCAATTCGCCACCACCTTGTATTATTTTTCTGTGTCTGCATAACAAATTACAAATCGAGTGACTCAACACACGTACATCAACTCAGTTTCTGGATGTCAGGAGTTCAGCCATGGCTTAGCTGGGTCTTCTGTTCAGTGTCTACCAGTCTGCTTTCAAAGTCAGTTTAGGCTATATTCTCAACTAGAGGCTCAATTAGGAAGCATCCAGTTTCACGCTTATTCAGGCAGTTTCTAGAATTTATTTCCTTGCAGCTGTCTGATTGAGGGCCCTGGCTTCTTACTGGATGCCAGATGGAACCTCCCCTCAGATCCTGGAAGCTCCTTATAATTCCCTGTCCCATGGCCCTCTCCATCGACAGTTCACACATGATGGCTTCCTTCTTCAAGTCCAGCAAGAGAATCTCTCTCTGGTCTATGAAGATAGAATCTTATATAATGAAACATAATTATGGAAGTGACATCCTCATCTCTTCTGCCATATTCTTTTTTTTAAGTTTATTTATTTTGAGGGAGAGAGAGAGCACATGAGCAGGGGAGGGGCAGAGAGAGAGAGAGAGAGAGAGAGAGAATCCCAAGCCAGATCCACACTGTCAGTGCAAAGCGTGACGTGGGTCTCGATCTCATGAATTGTGAGATCATGACCTGAGCTGAAATCAAGTTGGATGCTTAACTGACTGAGCCACCCAGGCTCCCCTTCCATATTCTGTTTTCTAAAATGCATTTACAGGTGCTGCTCATAAAATGCAGAGGGGATTGAAAGAGGACACAAATAATTAGCAGTCACCTTAGCATGTGTCCCCTGTGCACCATACATATAGCAAATATGACTTATCAATTTATACTCCAAGGTAGTTTCCAATATCTGAGAGTTGGTGTAAACCTTATTTAGGCATAATACGTATTGATCTCTATATGGAGCTGCATTGGTCTGTATTTGGTTGTGATCTGACTGGCTCACTGAGGCCCATTAATTCAGGGTGAAATAACTGTCCTTGTATTGACAAAATGTTTCATATGTAAAATATTTGTCATGGAAATTAATTTTTCAGGTTGCCCTAATTTAATACCTAACAGTGATCACTGCAATGAATTTGACAGAGGAAATATTCCTGAAAATGTCTTTCATTTTGGAAAGATTTAAATATAGCCATTCATTTCACTTAAATCATTCCCAAAAGCAGCCATCCTGCAAATGAATCAGAAACCTGTATTCCTATGGCATTATAGTATCCCACATTATTTTTTTCCGGGATGGAAGGTGTTTATTATGGCCACAAGCGAGGCCTGTGTTCCAGGAAGGGTCTTGGATATTTGAAGTTCTAGCCCATGCATAGCAAATCCATAGCTTTCATGATGCCTTCCTGCCACCCATGGGAGACACTGATAATCAGAGCACTCTTTCTTCTCAAGTTTAGACCCTGCTTTATAATCTTCAAAATTGTACCCTAAGCAGCCACTATCAATGACTGGATTGGCACTTGAGTTAAAGCCTGTTGGCCGGCCCTCCTTGGTCTGGACAGCCACCTAACTTACCTTACCATAGAACCACCTTTGGGTCCCCAAAATGAACTAAAGATGAGATAATCTGCTAAAATACAAATAGTAACAATAGACTGATGAAGAACAGTGGTGTAATGGGTTGAGGGAAGAAAGCCTGCTATTGGTGCTACTGAGATAAAGTAGAAAGATGGTTTTATTGAAATATTATTTATATGGAAAAAATGAGATATATGAGTATGCTTTGAAAATTATGATCTCTGATTATTTGGTAGTCAGATCTGAGCAAACAAGTTCAATTAAAACTAGGAGCTAGAATTCTTCTGCTCTTCTCCCCTTCAACATACCCTCTGACTATAGTTAACATTCAGCTGGGCTTTGCTGAGAAATACAAGATCTAATAAGAAACACAGGGGTCCTTCTAAGTGGGCCTTACAAAGTTTTTGAACTCTAAAATTGTTACATTTTCCATAAGACTAGATTAACTCTTGAGAAGCATTTTGATGTGGTAAAGATAACTGTAGACCAAATACCCAGATATCTTAGCATATCTCACTCTGCGACCTTATATGAACTTCTTAACTCCCTTAACCCATTTTCTTCATAGGAAAAATGGCCAAATACTTGGACTGGCCACTTAAACAAAGAAATTTTTTCTTACAGTTCTGGAGGCTGGAAGTCCAAGGTGAATGTTCTTATTTCTGGTAGGGTCTCTCTTCTTGACTTGTGAATGGTTACCTTCTCATTATGCCTCACATGGTCTTTTTTTTTTTTTTTTTTTTTTTTTTTTTTTTGGTGTGTACATGGAAGTGGAGGGTGGGGAAGAAAGTGAGCTCTCTGATGTCACTTATAAGAATATTAATCCTATCATATCAGGGCCCCATCCTTATGACTTCATTTAGCCTTAATTACTTCAAGTATAGCCATGCTGGGGGGTCAAGGCTCCACCTATAAATTTGGGAGGACACCAAAATTGAGTACACAACAACATAGAAAAATGCCCACTGTCCAGAAAGACATCTTGGGTTTGCCTTTATATCTTTTGTAGCATATCTTGAGCTTTCACTGGGTGTCAGCCTCTTCGTTGTTTCAGTTAATCTTCATAGCAACCCTATTTGGTAGATATTGTCATTTTGCTTACTTTCTAGATGCTTGAAAAAGTCAAGCATTTGGCCCAGTGACCATGTGACTTGTGATGGAACCATTCATTCAAGACAATTTTTGTTCCTTTGTGCCAGGAACAGTCCTAAGCACCTAAGATGCATTCATGAATAAAACAGAAAGAGATCTCTGCCTTTGAAAACTTTGCATTCCAACGGTGGGAATTAGATAGACAGACAGACAGACAGACAGGGAGAGAAGAGAAGAGAAGAGAAGAGAACGGTAATATTTTAAATTAGGAAATTATAAGTTAATGAAAAAACAGGATGGGTGATGTTGGGTCCCAAATGCTTGGAGAAAGGGAGATAAGTAATAACATTAAATAAAATGATACATATAGAGCTCACAGAGCAAGTTAGAGTCAAATAAGTACCAGAAGAAGATGTCGGAGTTGTCCAAGCAAAGCCATGGGATGGGACAAGAGAAGCAGCAGAAAAAGCAAGAGCAGAGGCCGGAAGGCAGGAGCATGGTGGGGGTGTCAGCAGTGAGGTCAAGAATCAAATACTAGTCTGTCCAATTGGCTAATGACTGGCAGATAGGCCTCTAGGTATTGATGTGTTTCTGTTAATCTCTTCATACAAAAAGAACTATTTATTGAACATCTGGTATGTGTTAGGCACGGTCCTAGGTGACTTATATATACTCTTATGTTTAACTGTCACAAACAAATTACACAAGGAGTCTGAGGAAAGCCTGTATCGTGTGGTCCAGCGTGAAAAGAAAGAACACAAGTTAATCAAGCATTGTCAATATACGTGGCCTTGCTAGAGTTCATTTCATATTCACTCTACCCTTCAGGAAGGTAGAGAGAAAGACAGTTATACATTTAACTGAAGGACACTGGCCAGATTTTTTTCATGATCCTAGGCAGGTGTACCTGGCAACCCTGTCTCTTGAAACCCCACATTCCATTCTTTGCTGGGTTAAGCCATTATCAAGACAAAGTGAGTATGGGGGCGCCTGGGTGGCTCAGTCGGTTAAGCGGCCGACTTCAGCTCAGGTCACGATCTCACAGTCCATGAGTTTGAGCCCCGCGTCGGGCTCTGGGCTGATGGCTCAGAGCCTGGAGCCTGCTTCCGATTCTGTGTCTCCCTCTCTCTCTGCCCCTCCCCCGTTCATGCTCTGTCTCTCTCTGTCTCAAAAATAAATAAAACGTTAAAAAAAATAAAAAAAAAAAAGACAAAGTGAGTATGTTCTTAGTTTTATATGAACAAAAAGGGATTCAAAGAATTAACCAAATTTCAATTTAAATCGCGTAAAATTTAGATATGCTTATGGGCAAGGACTAATAGAGATCATGAAAAATGGGAGACTTTTTAAAAAATCACTGTTGTCATCCTAATTGTTTTTAAAACCCAAAGCCCCGTGAAAGGGTGACACATCTCATCCTTTTCAGCCATTTCCACATGCATGTAATTTACTGGTTCATTCCTCTTCAGAGAATGACACACAGCTACACGAGGAAAAGCAAAGGAAGGTTCTCAGAATGTGAACACTGCCGAGGAGGCAGAGGACAGAGGATAAACCAAAGGGAAATAGGATGTGTAAAGGAAGGATAAAATGAGGCTGAAAGGAACAACACCATTTTGTCAAGGCACCTGGCTCCACAACTAGTCCCTTTCTGGACTTAAGGGGGAAAGACCCACATTATATGTAACTTTGAGTCCCCATTATGTCAGGATAAAGTCCAATGCCATTATCATGCCTTACAAGACTTTTAATGATCTGGCCCCATCTTTTTGTTTCATGCTTCCTGTAGTATTCAGGCATTTGCAAAATTTGATCCCTCTGCCTCTGGTGCTCTTTCTTTTTCTGTTTTGCATCGCTCACAAAAATCTTCCTTATTTACCCTCCGAGGCTGAGTCTGGCGTCTCTCACCTGTGCTGCCTTAATATCCACTGCTTACCCTACAATAGACTTGTTACCCAAAATCACAACTGCCCATTGACTTGACTGTCACATCTACTGCCTTCTGAGCAACAAGGGAAAAGATCGAACAGTGCTTTGGCCAGCCTTGCATCCCAGTGCTTAGTTAGCACTTTGCCTAGTACTGGTAGACTGCCAGGCGATCGAGTGATCACCTCCTCCACTCGCCACCCCTACACACTGTCATAAACAGATACATACGTACATAGCCCTCTTTGATATTTTCCCTTCCACTCACGGGTCCTAAAGTGAAAAGTCACCCCCAGTCTTACACCTTGAGCTGTAGGAGGAAGCACAGTTTAACCCTCCTCTCTCATGAAGAATAGCTTACCTGTTAACCCAGAGAGCCACCTCTGGTCAAAGAGGTCCAATATCACATTTCCCAGTTTTGTGTCTCAGGGCAAAAGCCCTCAGCCAACTATGCTCCCAACTGTCCCTAAGATATTATCAAAATGTATATTACATTTAAAATTTAGAATTTACATCCTTTTTCTAATGTTTATTTTTGAGAGAGGGAGGGAGGGAGGGAGGAAGGGAGGGAAGCAGGAGCGAGGCTTGAGCTAAAATAGGACTAAGCCACCCAGGTGCCCCTAGAGTTCACATACTTCTTAAGGTAAAGAAATGGAGACTCACAAAAGTTGAGGAAGTCAAACAAGGTGACATGGTTCATTAACGACACAGTGCAGATGTACACTAGGGAATTCTGACTTTCAATTCACTGTTCTTTCCGCTGTAACATTTTGCATAGAGAAAAAAATGAATAAAACAAAAATAAAAATGCAGGAAAGTGACAGATATATTGGGTTCTGCAAAAGAGTAAAAGGAAGTAATAGGCAAGTTATTACTCTTCTTTGCCTATCAGGTAAATAGAAGTTACAAATTTGCTCCCAGATGTAAATCAGCTTATTATGATACATACGATTTTATACCTTTTGATTTCAGTATGGACTTGTTTATTCAGAAGAACAAGAGGAAGGTCAAGTATCTAGTGTATTGATTTTCCAGGCATATATTAAGAGGACTCAAATGCAAATACATATCTCTCCACACTGTGTTAGCTATTTTCTGAAAGCAGGAGTGGGGGTGGGGTGGGGAGAAACCTCATTAGATCTTTTATAATCTTATTTCATTTGCTTTGTATATTGAAGATTACACCCATTGCTGTTTATTTTAAATAAACATATAGTATAAATATCTGGGTAGCAATAAATATGGAAATAAGGCTCAGCCTCTTGCTATGATGAATTTAAACATGAAGTAATGGGTATGAAAACAAATGTGAAAATAATACTGTTAGCAAATGCATTTGTCATAAATGTTATTAACGTAATTATCTCTGTAGCTTCGGTAGGTTGCTAATCACATATTTCTAGGGGAAGACAAGATGAAATAACTTATTCCTTCTAGAACTCAGAAATACACTAGAAAAGGTAGTAATTGTTCTTATATCAAAACAGTAAACCCTGAGTTAATTGAATGGAGAGAATGGGGTGTGAGCTGGATAAATATCATGAGTTTTTCATGCTATAAAATGATGCTGAGGAATTCTTTACTTAAGCTAAGAAGGGGAATATCCATAATTACTCAGTAAAAAGAAATACCTACTTTTAAATTGCAAAAGAATACTATTAGTTAAATTCAGATTAATATTCACGAGCCTTACAATCCTTTAACGTTTTCCTGGTGGTCTTAGTCACCACAGAAAAACTTAATTTGTTGAAATCCTTTGTCTTTGCTATAGTTCTTAATATAGCTTACTTATTCAAATTAAAACCAATATATCATTGTAGAGTAACAGTAGACAGTAATAAATATATAAGTGATATCCAATATTAAGTTGAGCACTTATATATCAGGAATGGCTCTGAGTGATACAAGTGATGATGGCAGCCATCACCATCATCAATAACACGTGCTGAATTTATAGGTGGCAGGCCCTCTTCTAACTTCTCTCTGTATTAACTGTTTAATACATACTCATCCCATCAATGCTACCAGATAGGAAAATTATGATTGTCCCTGTCTGATGACAGCAGGCACCAAGGTTTATAGAAGTCACCCAATGTAATCAAAGTTACAAGAACCTTAGCCTCACTGACTCCCCAGTTAAAGTTCTCAACCAATTCATGTGCTGAAGGACTACCAGTCTTTATAAACTTCATTCTGTTTCTCTCATCACTTAGCAGACTTAGATTTATTGCCCATAATATAGAACTTAGGCACTTCCAAAAAAACTTACTGTTTAGAAAATATCATGAACTTTTCAAAGTTGAGACCATTTTATCCACATGAGAAATCATGAGCAGCCAGCTTAAGAAAATATACTTTTAAAAAATTAGATATGAGTGTCATTAGCTCTCTACGATTTTCTTTACCCACCCACAGAAGTACAGATGTAATCCTATAACCCCCCCATCATGCATGTGTATTTATTGAAGGCTGTGTAATGGCCTGTAGGGTGTCCAGGGCTAGAAGAGTCAGCTAATAGTTTTTATTCCATCTGTGTACCAGATACAATACTAAGATTATGATATCTCATTAAATTAGCACATTGCTATTTAGTGAGTTCTTTCATTAAAAAAAAAAAAAAGCTATGGTTGGCCAAGGGTCAAAAACTTGACCAAGGTCCTATTAGCTAGTAATTGACTTAACTGGGATTTAAAGCAAATACATTAAAAAGAGTGTTTTATTTGGTGTGAGAGCTTGTGATCTTGACTATTGACAATAAAATCTTGACAGGTGCCTAAGAAAAAAAGTTTAACTTTCTGAGAGCTTTGTCAGTATTAAACTTTGTACATTTTTCAAAGCACCTGTGTTCTCTCCTGTAATTTCAATAACAACTGTGTAAAGTGAGTGGTATACCTACGTTACAGATGAGAATCTGAGATTTAATGACATGACATGATTGGCTAATGTTCTCATCTACACTAGTGTTCTCTATGAGATCAGAACTCAAGTCTTAAATTCCATTCCACTGTACATCACTCAAGAGGTGCCTCCAGAGTGGTGAGCACAAAACATGAAAGGGATGTGGAGAACAAAGCTGCTAACTCCTTTAGGAGTAGTGTGGGTACTGCTGGTGAAGGGGTAGGCGGGCTTATGCCAGATGATGGTTAATAATGCAGGGCAGATGTTATGTCAGGTATATTAAGAGCAGTTGTATCCAACAGAACTTTATGTAGTGAGAAATGTTCTCTTCTTCACTGTCCAGTAGGGGAACCACAGCCACATACAGTTATTAAATACTTGAAATGTACCTAGTGTGATTAAGGAGTTAAATTTTAATTGCATTTAATTTTAATTTGAATAGTCACATGTAGCTGGTGTCTGTCTGCCCTATTTGACAATACTAGCCCTGGACTCTTAGCATCAACCTTAGGAGTCGTATCTATCTTTTCTGCTGACACAAATCATTGCCCCTTTCATAAAGAGAGGTGCAGCCAAGTAAGTCCCCCCAACTGTGAGCCCTAAACATGGTTTTATTTGCCTATTTCAAATTGCCTGTAAAAGCCCTAACTCCTTTCATTAAAAACCTTGTTAAGATGAGGAATAAAACAGGTGTTATTCCTATTTTACAGAGAAGGAAAATGGAACTCCAGCCATCCAAGTAACTTGCCCATTGAGACATGAGCTAATGGTTTTGACCATTACACTATTCTGCTTGTTTATATTTTTCCCAGTAGCTTTTGTTAGACATACAATTAGAAAGATCAAAATGGTCTTTGGACTGAGAGCCCTCCTCTTTGGGTTTGGCAAAATATTTTTAGACGTATCTTCAGTTTGCCCCTCCTACTTCTTTTCGTGTGACTTCACTGTTAAAACGGTGCCTTTGATATTCACTTAAAATATGCACATGTATACAAATATATGTATAGGGATCCTTGATTTTATTGTTTGTAAATCTTTCCTTCTCATTCACCTTTCTCCCCCCTAGTATAGCTTTTCTTGGTTGAATTCTCCTTTAGTGGTGAGAAAAAAATTCAACTAATTTGGACAAAATTTTATTTTCCCATGAAATGAAAGGCCAGTGCTATGACTGTTTTCAGATATCACTACCCCTCTCTCCATCTTCCTTCTGTTTTCTTCTATACTGACCTCAATCTCAAACAAGCTCTGTTCTAGTAATAAAAGAAAAAAATGCTAACAGCAGGCCCAGTTTCATATCTTACAAGACCATCACCTGATAATGAAAAGAAAGCATCTTTTTCCCAATTGCATTAGCAAAACTCCTGTAATGAATATCACTGATTGACTCAGGTCACAAGCTCATCTTTGAACTAATCACTGTGGCCAAAGAGATTGTTTTCATTTTTAGCTGCTGCATAATTACCCCCAAACAAAGTGGCTTAAAATAGTAATCATTTAATTACATGTTACTATTTTATTCGTCAGTAATTTGGATACATGTCTGTAGGTTGATTCTTCTGTCCCACATGACATAACCAGAAGTCACCCCATGGTGTTTAGTTGGTGACTGAGCTGGGCTGATCAGAAAGTCAAAAATGGCTCATTTACAGGCTTAAAGTGGATGGCTGGAAGGATGGATTCAGCTTATCTACATTCTTTTCAGCATGGTAATCTCAGGGTAGCTGAACTTCTAACAAGCATTTACAGAGAGAGGATTCCCAGAAGCATGGGTGGAAGCTACAAGGCTTTTTATGACCTAACTTAAGAAATCCTAGAATACACTTCTGCTGCTTTCTGTCGGTCAAGCACGTTACTCAGGCCAACTCAGTTTTAGCAGGAGGGAAATGATACTTTACTTTTCAATAAGAGGAGTGGCTATTTTTTTCCTGCAGTCATTAAGCTACATGCATATGGAATGATCTGATTGGACGAGCCTAGTCATATGCCCTCTCTGTTGCCAAAGGATGGACCCCTCCACCTCCATGCAAAGCATCCGACTGACATTGTGACAAGAGTAGTTCCCCAAAGGAAAATGAGGGTATTTTTGCCAGAAGACAAGGAGGCAGATGCTAGGTACATAGAAACAACAAGCTACGTTACAAATTGATCTTGGCATCACCAAATCTGTGATTCCAACAGCTTTGTGGGGAAAAAAAAATGCCAAAAAAAAAATACATCAGGCTCATAAAAGCTTCAGTTTTATCCTCACTCAGCCACTAAGTAGCTTGGGCTAATTATTTAAAATCTGAACCTTACCTTCCTTATCTGTAAAATGTGGATAATAATAGCCATCCTAGGGTTTGCTGTGAGCATTAATGAAGTACTGTATATAAAGTACTTGAGGTTTGTTCAAAAACGTTATCCTCTTCTTTTTCTTTCCTAGATAAACATCCTAAACTGTAGCCATGAGCTTCTCTTGAAACGAACATCCCCTTTGACAGTGGCATGGAATGTAGTATCCTAGGGAGTGTGAAGTGTGCAGAAACTAGGCATTGTTTACAGGCTGTGCTGGCCATCAGTTCCCCAAATCCATTTCCCAGTGTTCACCTTGATCAATACAAGCAGATACAGTCTGGTCTCTGTTCATCTCTCTCCTATTTTGTCTTCAGAATTCATCTCTCTCACAATCCTGAGCATTCAAGGCCATTGGTGTTTTAAGGAATGTTGGAGGCTGCTCAACCCATCTTAATAATGAAATTTAGGGCTGAATTTACCTTTTCTCTTTTATTGGTCATCACTGATAAAACTTGATTGCTTAATATTTTTTTCCTGGACATTCAGGTCCTGGAAACTGTCTTCCAAATTCAGTGATTAAATGTGTCTTAAAATACCAGACCGATGACTTCTCAGTCTGGTGCTTTTCATCATGAAGACACAGCTAAAACTGAACTGTCCTTCAAGAAATGTCAGCCTTGGATTATACATTTTTTTTTTAGTGTGAACGCCAACCGAAAATCTTAAGCTACTTAGGTTGCAGCTGTTTTCGTATTTTACAGCCCCATTTATTTATCTCTTCAATTAATGTGTCTAGTTCTTGGATTTGATCTCAATTAAAAGTGCTCTTGGGTTGAAAGCAATCGGGATATTGTGTGACAATTAAGGATAGAACTAATTCATGCTACCTCCTCCCGTTCTCCATGAGGTAAGCAAAAAGATCAAGAGAGCCGTAACAAGAGAGAGAGGTTGTTTTATTGTGTTTTACATCTTTAAAGAGAAGATCTCAGCTTGGTACTATCCTGTCTTTAACGTCTCTCTAAAATTTACTCATTGCCAATTTTTAAAAACAAATTGAGGACTTCACCTTAGGACAACAGAATCTAACTAGATTTAGTAACCTTATTTTGTATTGTTTTTTATTTAGACCTTACAGCAAACACCCATTTTCCATTTATAACGAGGAAATAAAGTTCCCTTTTTGTATAAATGTGTTTAAGTAGAAGAAGCTATTTCTAGAAGTGACACTCTGTGGCCTAAAACTCAGGTGAAGCTCTTTGTACAGCTTCTGTTGCCCTGGCTCCTTGTTTATAGGCCAAGCATCCCAAATTTGTCTTGCAGCCTGGGTGCAGGGAATGCTGTGGAAGCCTGCGATCCGAGGAAAGATACAAGGATCTTCTAGGTTACCTCTGATGGAGATCTGAACAGAAGGAAACATTCAGGGAGGCCACACTGCTTGCTTCTGTCAAATGAATTAATTCATGCCTAGAACCATGTACTAAATTGCACCTTCCAAATGCAGAACTGTGGCACAAGGGGAGAAATCTGTCTGACAGAGAAACGGTATCACCTGAGAGGACAGAGCTGGCACTGGACCAAAAGTGATGGTTTCCATTATAATCATGGTATCTTTGATTTGTCACATCAATTGCATTTGTCTAGTTAATTAAGAAGACTGTGATCATATTTCACAATACCTAAAGTACATCCAGCCTCACTTGCCCTCACTCACTCATAAACACGCACTAGTGGTCCACAAATGCTGAACCACTCACTAATAGTTCTGGGAATACAATTTTCTAACTCACACGTCTGGGTTGTGCACAGCATTACCTCCACTCAGATGATGCTTCTCCACTTTGCTCTTTTGCAAATCACTATTCATCCTTGAGCACTTATCTCTGACATCATTTCTCTGACCTTTAATCGGCTCTGGAAAAGGTGGCTTGGGCTGATTCACACTTCTGCCTCTTACTAGCGGTGCGAGCATGGACAAGTTATGTAACCTCCCTTTGCTTCAATTTCCTCCTCCCTAAAATGGGCTAATAATGGTGCTCACATTCCAGAATTTTTATAAGGATTAAATTATAGAATCAATACAATTCAATGAGCTCAGTGCCTGGTGCTCAATAGGTGTTATGATTTCAAAGTGTTATTTATTTTATCAATCCACTGACCACATTGATTGATTAAATGATATTTTATTAAACCGAAAGCTCCTTAGGCTTAGGGTATATGTGGACTGAAATTTATTCAGTTTGTTCTTAGCCCCAACATAGTACAGAAATTCAGTACATTTATGTTTAATAGACTTGCATCCGAATGAACTCAGCTGATGCTTTCTTGTATAATAGTAATTAAAAGTAAGGTTTGTATTGGGCATTGATCTGGGGTTTTATGTGTATTGATCCCTTCAATTCTACAATCTTTTAATTTAAGTCCTATTATTATCTCCATCTCAGATATTAAAAAAAAAAAACGAGGCAGAAAGAAGTTAATGCCTTTCCCAACATCATACAATAGAGCCAGGATTTAAAGCAAGGGAATCAGACTTCAAAGATTTCACTTTTAACAGTCACACTTCAATGACTTTGCTGCTCAAGAAATTTATGTAACAGGTATAAGTCTGTGTGGATATGTGTACTAGATTGTTTTTAGTTTATTTCAGATGATAAGCTTTTCAGTATAATTCACAATATTACCACCATTTGCATCAAACCAGGTACTATTTATATTAATCTGGTATGTTCCGTTTGTTAGTTACAAAAGCACCAAACTGAGCAAAACAAGAAATTCCGTGGCTTGCTACTGAAAAGTCCAAATGCCAAATGAGGCACATCTGGACTCAGACCATCCGGTAGAGCTCAAGACTCGGTCTCTTGGTCACTAACTCTTGGCTGTGATTTCCTGTGTTTTGTCTTTGTTCTCAAACAGGACTATTTTATGTGGGGTCCTGGACACCAGATTTTTGATTTACGGGGTTAGCAAACTCATGGGAAAGAGACATTCTTTAAGAGCCCATCAAAGGTTCAGCACCAAGTCATGGGGTAGTTTCATTTACATCTGAACCAATCACTGAGGCACAGGGGAAGGAATATGCAGAGGTTGGGACTAGGACCCATGACCATATGAATTAAGAGAATGAGAGAAGCTTGTTTCTCCCAAGGTAAACTCAATGGGTAAACTCAGTGGGGGAAATGGAATTATTGTTGGAGAGGCCAAAATAGCAGACAAGAACAACACTGGATTCAGATTAATTTTTCTTTTTCCATGAGGCCTGCTCCTTGGTTCTTTACATGATGACAACTTTTGCAATGAATATAAATAAGGCTATATTTGATTTTGATTATCAGTAATTTGTCTTGAACTCCCAAATAGTAGAAGGTGACACGTATATTTTTCAAGCTGTTGAGCTTCTTGGTCTAAATTACAATCTAGAAAGGGGCTAATTAGAAGATTACTGATGATTGCCTTATAGTTTTGTATCAGCTACATTCTGTACCATGAAACATCTCAGAAATAAATTCATATTAGGCTGTGTGTGTATTATGGAAAAAATTCTATAATACAAAGCAGTATGCCTTTACTCAGAATTTCATGTTAATCCACGTTGCACTGGTGATTGTTTTTTTCTTTAAGAAAAGTTGTCATCTCAGAAAGTGAAATAAAAATGGTTTTTTGAGCTTGGCACTTGGGTTAGAGCCAACTTAAAAAACTCAGAGCATAAAATAAGAAAAAAAATTTCTTCAGACCTGTCTTCTCCCAAAATCATATCAATTCAAAAATATTTTCAGACCCTGTTCCCATGGCTCAGATTCAGGTAGAGATAGATTTCAGTCTGCTACAGCTAAGACAGAAAATGATTTTAAACCAACAAATAAATACTAGGAGTTTCTTTAGTTGCTATTCCCCCCCCCTCCTTTTTTTTGAGGGCTGATTTTCAGCCCTTTTCCAATTTCTTTCTTGTGCTACAGCAAGCTTCAGAAGAAAATTTCACCAAGAGAGCAATTTCTAAATACTCTCTTCTTCTCGCCCAGATAGTGCCAGAGACATGTAAATGAATCTTAATAGTTTAGTAAAATTGAATGCGGCTTCTCTGGACCATAATAGTTAGTGTGACTCCATCGTGAGCGTATCTGGATTGTAATTAAGAAAGCTCAACATTGCCACTGACACTGAAGTGCTCTGGGAAAATGCCTCATTTACATAGAGCTATGCCAGCTCTCTATCTTCTGCATCTGGTGCGTGGTGAAGGATGATGTGATTGTACATGCAAAATAGGGAGACACATAATGAGGACCGAAAGCCACTCTCAGGATTGTCTATAGGTCAATTGAATTTCTGAGTTTTAATGCCAAAAAGGAAATTGTTCTTCAGCTGTTGTGAATATCTAGTACCTGTGGCTAGAAATGGCAATGTTCTGGTCTGGTGCAAAGAAACTACTTGCATTCGTTCATTCATTCATCTATCCATTCATTCAGTTAGTCCACAAGTATTTATTGAATACCTTCACTGTTACTTAGGATTGTGTTAGGAAGCAAGTACCAGATGCCCAGTTGGAGTAGCTTGAATAATATGAATTGCTTTTTCTTGTATGACAAGAAATCCAGAGGTATTGGCTGGTGGTGTTCGTTCACTGGTGACGTCAGTACCAGGAGCAGTTTCCTGCTGTGATAGCTACTGAAGTTACAGCTGTCACAATAAGTGTTCAAGACAGCAAGCGGGAGGATTGAGGACAGGCCAGCAGTGACTTTGTGGAGCTAGAGTCAAGGATGATCTCATTCCTACATCTGCTGGTTAGTAGGCTAGTTAATCCAGGAAGGCCTCAGGTGGAATAGTCTACCTTTCATCATGGTCAGCAGGGGGTTCCAAAGAGCAGCAAACCCAGACATAAGCGCTTTCAGCCTCTTCCTGTGCCACGTTGGCTAATTTCTAATTGGCCAAACAAATCAAATGACCAAACCCAGATAGAAGGACTGAAGAAATAGACTCCATTTTTTTTAAGTTTTAATTCAAATTCCAGTTCATTAGTATATAGTGTTATATTAGTTTCCAGGGTAGAATATAGTGATTCCACGCTTCCCTACAATACCCAGTGCTCATCTCAAGTGCACTCCTTAATCCCCATCACCTATTTCACCCATCCCCCCCCACCCCCCCCCCCCCCCCAGCCAGACTCCACATCTCGATGGGAGGAGAGGCAATGTCACATTGCAAAGCTCTGGACAGAGAGAAAGATTCTGTGGCCATTGCTGTGATCAGGAGAGAGGATATTAGTATCACCTGACATAAAGAGATGCTAAATAGAAAAATTAAAAATGAATCCGCATGACTAAGTTCCTAGCACAACCAGTGCCACCATCTGTACCTTCTTCACAGATGCTCAGCCCTCAGATTGAACTTTGGGTTTACAATGCATCCCGCTTCCAATTTAGCTAAACTTACAGATTTTTAAATCACAAAAGAAGATATGTGCCTCAAGGCACGAACTAGAATTCTGAACTTTTTGCAAATGGCTGCATCTGAAACATTGTTATATTTACCTTACTGGTTTCCTTTGATTTTCTAGCTTTCCTGACGCTGTCATGAACATGAAGTAAATCAGTTGCAAAGTGTTGGGGCTCCTGAGTTCAGTCTGTTAAGTGTCAAACAGTTTTGGCTCAGGTCATGATCTCACGTTTGTGAGTTTGAGCCCTATGCCAGCCTCTGCCCTGGCAGTGAGGAGCCTGTTTGGGATTCTCTCTCTCTGCCCCTCCCCCCGCTCATGCTCTGTCTCTCTCCCTCTTTCTTTCTTTAAAAAAATAGATAATTTTTTTTAAAAAAACACTGCGAAGTGCCAGGGCACCTGGATGGCTCAGTTGGTTAAGTGTCTGACTTCAGGTCATGATCTTGCAGCTCGTGAGTTCAAGCCCTGCATCGGGCTCTGTGCTGACAGCTCAGAGCCTGGAGCCTGCTTCACATTCTGTGTCTCCCTCTCTCTCTGTCCCTCCCCCATTCATGCTCTGTCTCTCTCTCTCTCCCTCAAAATAAATAAACATTAAAAAAATTGTTTTTAATTGTGAAATGCCAGTATAGTGAGCTTTCTTTTCCCATATATGTTAGCATTTCCTAAAAGCTTATTCTGATTGTTTAAAAAATGTGTCTGATTTTTTATCAAAGTATAATTGACATACAGTATCCTATTAGATTCAAGTGTACATTATAGTGATTCAATATTTTCGTACATTATAAAATGATCCCCATAATTAAGTCTAGTTATCATCTGTCACCATACAAAGTTGTGACAATATTATTGACTATATTTCCTATGCTGTACATTACCTGACTTATTTATCGTACAACTGAAAGCTTGTACCACTCAATTCCCTTTACCCATTTTGCCACCCCCCCCCCATCTCTTTCCTGCTGGTAACCAGCTGTGTGTTTCCTGTATCTAGGTGTCTGTTTCTGTCTTGTGTTTTTGTTTGGTTTAGATTTTAGATTTAAGTGAAATCATGTAGTATTTGTCTTTCTCTACCTGACTTATTTCCCTTAGCATAGTACCCTCCCTGTCCATCCATGGAATTGTCAATGGCAAGATTTCATTCTTTGTTATGACTAATATTCCATAGTATATATACCACATCTTTATTCATTTATCCATCAGTGAACATTTAAGTTGCTTTTATATCTTCGTTATTATAAAGAATGCTGCAATAAACATAGGGGTGCATACATTTCCTCAAATCAGTGTTTTCTTTTCTTTCTTTTCTGGTGTGTGTGTGTGTGTGTGTGTGTGTGTGTGTGTGTATAAACACCCAGAAGTAGAATTGCTGAATTATATGGTAGTTCTCATTTTTAATTTTTTGACGAATCTCCATACTGTTTTCACAGTCACTGCACCAATTTATATTCCCACCAGCAGTGCACTAGGGTACTTTTTCTCTACATCCCTGCCAAAGCTTGTTGTTTCTTATCTTTGGAGACTGGCCATTCTTACTTGTGTGAGGTGATTTCTCATTGAGGTTTTCATTTGCATTTCCCTGAAGCTTAATAATGTTGAGCATCTTTTCCTGTGCTTATTGGCCATCTGTAGTCTTCTTTGGAAAAATGTCTATTCAAGCCTTCTGCCCATTTTTTAATTGGGTTGTTTGTTGGCGGGGGGGGGGGGGGGCTGATATTAAGTTATATAAGTTTTTTTTATGTATTTTGGATACTAACTCCTTATTAGATGTATAATTTGTGAATATTAACTCCCATTCAGTACATTACCTTTTTGCTGATGGTTTTCTTTGCTATATGGAAGTTTTTTAGTTCAATGTAGTCCCATTTGTTTATTTTAGCTTTCAATTGCCCTTGCCTGAGATGACTGATCCAAAAAAATTATTGCTCAGAATCCTATCAAAGCACTTACTGCCTGTTATCTTCCAGGATTTTTATGGTTTTAGGTCGTATGTTCAAAAGGCTTTAAACCCTTTCGAATTATTTTTAATGTTTATTCATTTTTGAAAGAAAGAGAGACAGAGTGCAAGCACAGGAGGGACAGAGAGAGAGGGAGACTCAGAATCTGAAACATATTCCAGGCTCTGAGCTGTCAGCACAAAACCCAGTGCGGGGCTCGAACCTGGCTGAGTCACCCAGGTACCCCCCTTTTTGAATTTTTTTATGTATGGTATAAGATAGTGGTCCAGTTTCATTCTTTTTCATGTAGCTGTCCAGTTTTCTCACCACCATTTTTTTTAAGAGACTGCCTTTTCTGCATTGTATAATCTAGCATCCTTTATCATAGATTAAGTGACCATATATTCGTGAGTTTATATATGGGTTCTCAGACCTATGTATCTGTTTACATGCTGTACCATACTGTTTTGATTACTGCAGCTTTGTAGTATAATTTGAAGGGAGCATGATACCTCAAGTTTTGTTCTTCTTCCTCAAGATGCCTTTGGCTATTCTTGGTCTTCTGTGGTTCCATACAAATTTTAGGATTCTTTGTTATAGATCTGAGAAAAATGCTATTGGTTTTTTGTTGGGGATAGCATTAAATCTATAGAATGCTTTGGTTAGTATGGCCCTTTTGACAATATTAATTCTTCCCATCCATGACCACAGTCTATCTTTCCATTTATTTGTGTTGCTTTCAATTTCTTTCGTCAGTATCTTAGCGTTTTCAGAGAACAGGTCTCATACCTCCTTGGTCACGTGTTTTCCAAGGTATTTTATTCTTTTTGATGCAATCGTAAATAAGATTTTTTTTCTTAATTTTTCTTTCTGATAGCTATTTATTAGTGTATGGAGACACAACTGGTATATGTATGTCAATTTTGTATCTTGTTACTTTACTGAATTCATTTATTAGTACTAATAGATTGTTGGTAGAATCTTGGGCTTTCTATATAAAGGGTTATGTCATCTGCAAATAGTAACAGTTTTACTTCTTCCTTTCTAATTTGGTAACATTTTTTAAAGTTTATTTATTTTTGAGAGAGAGAGAGAGAGAGAGCACACGTGTACAAGTGGGAGAGGGGCAAAGAGAGAGGAAAAGAGAGAATCCCAAGCAGGCTCTGTGCTGTTAGTTGTTAGCATGGAGTCTGATATGGGGTTTATTCTCAGGAACCCTGAGATTATGACCTGAGCCAAAATCAAATGTCAGATGCATAACCAACTGAGCCACCCAGGCGCCCCCCCAATTTGGCGACTTTTATGTCTTTTTCTTGCCTAGTTTCTCTGTCTAGGACTTCCAGTACTATGTTGAATACAAGTGGCTAGGTTGGGCCTCCTTGTCTTATTCCCAGTCTTAAAGAAAAAGATTTTGGCTTTTCACAATTGACTATGAAGTTAGCTGTGAGTTTCTCACATATTGTCTTTGTTATGTTGAGGTACATTCCTTCTATACCCACTTCCTTGAGAGTTTTTACCATAAATGGACGTTGAATTTTGTTGAATAGTTTTTCCTGCATCTGTTGAGATGATTAAATGATTGTTATCCTTTATTGTGTTAATAGAGTGTATCATGTTGATGGAGCCATATTTGCATCCCTGGAATAAATCCCACTTGGTCATGTTGTATGATCCTTTTCATTTATTATTAAATTTGGCTTGCTACTATTTTGTTGAGGAATTTTGCATCTGCTGCATAGTGGCCTATGATTTTCTTTTGTGTGTGTTTCTTTGTCTGGTTGTGATATCAGGCTAACACTGGCTTCATAAAGAGTTTGGAAGTATTCCTTCCTCCTTAATTTTTTGGGGAGGATAATTTGAGAAGAATCAGTAGTGACTTTTATGCAACTGTTTAGTAGAATTTACCTGTGAACCATCTGGTCCTGGACATTTGTTTTGGGGGAGTTTTAAAATTACTGATTCGATTTCATTATTTGTAATCTGTCTATTCAAATATCTTTTTCTTCATCATTCAGTTTTGGCTTGTGTGTTTCTAGAAACATTCCTTTTTTGAGGTTTTCCAGTGTGTTGGCTTATAATTTTTCATAACAATCTCCTATAATCCTTTATATTTCTGTGGTATCAGTTGTAACTACTCCTCATCATTTCTGATTTTATTAATTTAGGCCTTCTCTTTTTTTCCTGATGAGTCAGAGTAGAGGTTTACTTATTTTGTTAACTTTTCAGAGCCAGCTTTTAGTTCCATTAATCTTCTCTATTGCTTTTTTTCTGTATTTATTTTAATTTCTGTTCTGATCTTTATTATTTCCTTCCTCCTACTTTGACGTTTGTTTGTTCTTTTTCTAGTTCCTATATGTGTAAATTTAGATTGTTTACTTGGGATTTCTTTTATTCTTGATGTGGACCTATATTGCTTTGAATTTCCCTTTTAGAATTTTCCCTTTTTTGCTGCATCCCACACATTTTGGAAAGCTGTGGTTCCATTGTCATTTATTTCAAGGTAATTTTTTATCTCCTCTTTGATTTCTTCAATAACCCATTGGTTGTTCAGTAACATGTTGTTCAGTCTCCATGTGATTGTGTTTTTTCCATCATTCTTCTCATAGTTGATTTCCAGTTTCATACTGTCACGATCAAAAATGACACTGGATATTATTTTAATTTTTTGAAGTTGAGACTTGTTTTGTGGCCTAACATGATCTGTCTTGTAGAATCTTCCATGTGCATTTGAGAAGAATGTGTACTCTGCAGTTTGGGGATAGAACATTCCATATATATCTATCAAGTCCATCTGGTCTCATGTGTTTTTTAAGGCCAATGTTTCCTTATTTATTTTCTGTCTGGATGATGTATCCATTCATGTGAGTGGGTTGTGAAAGTCTCCACTATTATTGTATTACTATCAATTTGCCCCCTTATGTCTGCTCATACTTGCTTTATATATTTAGGTGCTCCTGTGTTGGTTATATAAATATTTACAAATGTTATATCTTTTTCATGAATTGACCTCTTTACCGTTTTGTAATGCCTTTCTTTGTCTTTTGTTACAGTCTTTGTTTTTTTTTTTTTCA
This sequence comes from Panthera uncia, assembly GCF_023721935.1. Lineage (NCBI taxonomy): Eukaryota > Metazoa > Chordata > Mammalia > Carnivora > Felidae > Panthera > Panthera uncia. The sequence goes on from NC_064816.1 coordinate 34,337,212, forward strand.
ACGTTTGTTTTTTGTTTTTTTTCTTTTTTTTTTAATTTATTTTTGGGACAGAGAGAGACAGAGCATGAACGGGGGAGGGGCAGAGAGAGAGGGAGACACAGAATCGGAAACAGGCTCCAGGCTCCGAGCCATCAGCCCAGAGCCTGACGCGGGGCTCGAACTCACGGACCGCGAGATCGTGACCTGGCTGAAGTCGGACGCTTAACCGACTGCGCCACCCAGGCGCCCCCAGTCTTTGTTTTAAAGTCTATTTTTCTGATGTCAATACTGCTACTCAGGCTTTCTTTTTGTTTTCATTTGTATAGGATATAATTTTCCATCCTTTCACTATCAATCTGTGTGTGTCTTTAGATCTAAAGTAAGTCTCTTGTAGACAGCATATAAATTAGCCTTTTTTTTTATTCATTCAGTCACCATATGTTTTTTTGATTGGAGCATTTAGTCCACTTATTTTTAAAGTAATTATTGATAGGTATATACTTACGGCTATTTTATTAATATTGTTTTCTGGCTGTCTTTGTAGTTTTTCTCCGTTCCTTTCTTCTTTTCTTGGTCTCTTCCCTTGTGATTTGATATTTTTCTTTAGTTTTGTGTTTGTATTCATTTCTTTTTATTACCTGTGTAGCTAGTGTAGGGTTTTGATTGTGGTTACCTGAGGTTCATATATATTGACCTGTATATATATAGCAGTCTATTTTAAACTGATAGTTGCTTAAGTTTAAACACGTTGTAAAACCACAACATAACTACATGCGGGTGTAGCAAATTTTGTATTTTAACCCAACTTTTTAAGTAGCTGACTCAGTACCTTTACTATATATCTGCCTGTATTAGTAAGATTTTTTTTCTTTGATGTTTTCTTATTTTTAGTTAATTGTCGTTTCTGCTTAAAGAAGACCCTTTAACATGTAAGTCTGGTTTAGTGATGAACTTTAGTTTTTACTTGTCTGGGAAACTCTTTGTCTCTCCTTTAATTTTGAATGATAACTTTGCCAGGTAGTGTATTCTTGGTTGTAAGTTTTTCCCTTTCAGTGCTTTAAATATACCATGCCGGTCCCTTCTGGACTGCAAAATTTCTGCTGAAAATTCTGCTGGTAGTCTTATGGGATTTCCCTTATATGCGACTATTTGTTTTACTCTTGCTGCCTTTAAGGTTCTTTCTTTATCTTTAAATTTTGCCATTTTTATTATAATGTGTCTTGATATGGATCTATTTAGATTTTCTTGTTTGAGACTCTGTATTTTCTGGACCTGGATGTCTGTTTCCTTCCTCAAGTTAGACAAATTTCAGCCATTATTTCTTAAAATAAGGTTTCTGCCCCTTTCTCTTTTTCTTTTCATCTGAGACCCCTAAAAAGTGGATGATAATACCCTTGATGTTGTCTCAGGGGTCCCTTAAACTAACTGCATTTTTCACAACTCTTTTTATCTTTTTGCTGTTCTGATTGGATGATTTTTTCTTACCTTGTCTTCCAGATTGTTGATCCATTCTTCTGTATCATCTAATCTCTTGTTGATTCTCTCTAGCATATATATATATATATATATGTATATATATGTATATATATATACATATATATACACATATGTATACATATATATATATACATATATACATACATATACATATATATATACATATATACATACGTATACATATATGTATATGTATGTATATATATATTTTTTTATTTCACTGGCAATATTCTTCAACTCTGACTGGTTCTCTCATATTGTTTAACTCTTTATTGAAGTTCCCATTGTGTTCTCCACTCTTTGGGGAGTTCAGTGAGCATCCTTATGACCCTGACTTTGAATTCTCTGTCAGGTAAATTACTTCTGATTCATTATGGTTTTCTTCTGGAGTTTTATCTTGTTCTTTCACTTGAAACATACTTCTCTGTCTCCTCATTTTGTTTGACTTCTATTTGTTTCTCTTAGTTACATGAAACAACTACCTCTCCCTGTCTTGAAGGAGTGGCCTCATGTAGGAACCTCCACTATGTAGATTTCATGTGCTGACAGCTTTGACAGACCTCCTGGAGCCAGAGCAGGTGTGGGCCAGGGAAGTCCCAAGGTGCACCACACCAGGGCCACCCTGGTGGGTGGCTGAAGCTCCTGTGGGTGTCGAAATGGGTCCTGGGACAGGATACAACAGAGCAACTCTGGTGGGACATTTGGAGGCAGAACAGGTGTGGGCCAGGAGATTCCCCGGGCTTTCCACGCCAGTGGCACCTTGGTAGAATGGCTGGAGCTGGGGTGAGCTGGGGACTTGGGGCTCTCTGGTTTGCCTTGGAAGGCTGGCTAGGGTACCAAGACCCATGCTATCAAGGCAGAGGGGAAACGTAGAAAGTGGAGTTTGCCAGTGCCTCCCCCTCCAGAGAGAGTTCTAGCAGTTCCCCACCTTTGGGCAGTCTAAGGCTAATAAATGGATTGCCTTCACCTATAATCCAGCTGCCTTTGAAACTATTTTTTTTCCACTGTGTCCCAGGGCAGGCCAGTCAGTGCACTGGCCTCTCAGTGATATCCTTTCCTAGCTTAGATCATCATAGTGGGAGTGGGATTCCCATCATTACCATGTCTCTATCTATCCTGCCCTCCTCTATGTGGGGCCTCTATTGTTTGTGTGCAAAAGCTGTTCCGTCAGCCCTCGATTCTTCTTCAGGAGGAATTGCAGCATATGTAGGTTTAGATTTGGCGTGCCCGTGGAAGGAGGTGAGTTCCAGGTCTTCGTATTCTGCCATCTCGGTCACAACTTCAAAGCGTTTGGTATTACTGCAACTAAATGTTTAGGAATCGGGACCTTAAGATTTCTTATTTCCTCTTCTACTTTAAAACTCATATGTGACAGCTCTGGTTTGCTTTTGTGTCACTCAGACTGCCTATATCAAGTGGTGCTAAGCATAGAGTAGACAGCCTATAAATATTTTCTGATAAGGGAAGTTGAATTCTTCCAAACCATTCAGACAACTCCACACAAACAACCATGCTAGCTGTGTGGTATCTGTAGAGGAAAATAAGACATTGATTCTTATTTTCCAGTTCTCAAGGGGTTGGCAAATGAACGCACATGCTAAAGAGGTTTGGGGCAGTTCTTCTAAATTACAAAAATATTCAGTTATCAAATTATTTTGCCATTTCAAACACATACACAAGAATCACATTAGATCCGAGAGTGTTCTGTGATCAAAGTTTACACATTTCATCCTCACATGAAAGGTAGGTTATGTGTTCTGAAGTTAAATTAATTATAATACACCTGAAGGTATCAGAGTCTCCCACAGAGACTGCATGAGCATAATCGCATTAGAGCATATTGTTCTCTTACTTTAGCATACATCTATGAGACAGGCAGAGAAAGCATGGAGAGCCACAGGCTTTTCATCCAGGACTCACCCCTCCCAAGGTTTCCATGTTCTCAGTTGTAATTTACTCAACCACCCATGACATCCTAATAAAATAAGAGAAACAATGTGTCTTGTTCAATTCCCCATGATTTGGCTTCTAAGGCAATAGGTGAGTTCAGGGTTAGAGACACCTCTCTCCTACTTGCTATCAATTTTTATAGATCTGAAGAGACCTAAGAGGTTTTATGTGCCCTGTCCTTTTTCCCTTGTCTGAAGTCTCCATCATTGCCAAGAGCATCTCCCTGGGAGTTTGAACTTTCCTTTAATCTAATCCATTTAGAAAATGACTCACAATTTATTGAATAAAGTAGAGAAAATTGATACCTTTTCATTAGGCTGACAAAGTCTTTTTCACTGTTGGCATCTGAAATGTGTTTTCTATTTAAATTTTATTTATATCAATCTTCTCTAGTGGGAGCAAGATTAAAATGAAAGACCTTACAATCGGCGTACAACTTTCCCATTACTGCCAAGATTGCAAGCCCTAGTTTTGCAAAGGGACTTGATGCCAAGAATTTTCTGGGAATAATTTAATATTTGGGATCAGTTGCAAAGTGGAATCAACCAAAAGTGATATGTTAATGTATCAATAACAGTAAAAGCGGTTACTTTACATACAAAAAGAGGAAAATGCACTTAACTGACATTATTTTATTATGGTAAATCTGTAGCAATTTTAGTAAAAACTGTATTATAGAATTTAATAATGACCTCACAAAGTACTTTTCCAAATTGGGAAAATACTTGTATACAAATATATTCCTCCAGTGAGCCATTTCTATTGGAAGAACACAGAGAGCTAGCACTCAAAAGATCTATACATGTGCATGTGGCTTAAAAGTTGCATATATATCTTTTTTATTCTGATTTTCACTTTGACTTAAAATACAGAGACATTTTGGAGTTCTTCCCCACAACCACATCCAGCGCCCCCGTTCTGTTACCATGAAAGTAAAAGGATCAGACAGCAACAGTGACCACAGGGAAGCCAAATTTCAAAGGGACCAACATAAATGCCTATTTTATTCTGAAATAGCAACGTTCTCCATCTGAGTTTGCTAAGCCTAAGGTGTACGTGTGTAGTAAAGACATCCCATTTTTCAGGGACTTCCAAGAAATATCAAATTATAGGTGTGCCTAGGTGGCTCAGTCGGTTAAGCGTCTGACTTTGGCTCAGGTCATGATCTCATGGTTCGTGAGTTCGAGCCCCGCATTGGGCTCTGTGCTGACAGCTCCGAGCCTGGAGCCTGCTTTGGATTCTGTGTCTCCCTCTCTCTCTGCCCCTCCCCCGTTCATGCTCTGTGTCTGTCCATCTCAAAAATAAATAGACGTTAAAAAAAATATTTTTAAAGAAATATCAAATTACACTAAGGAATGCAAATTTTTTTGTTGTTCTTTTTTTGTATTGGTGTAGAGCCTTCATTGTTTGACCTCATTAGTCTCTCCTCACTTGTTATAGCCCTCTTGGTTAGGTTTCTTTAAGTACAAATTGAGGCTTTGTTGTCATTGTTGCTATTCTACTATTTTAGGTCTATTCTATAGATAGTCAACATGGAATATGAAGACTGACAGTAGGCTGCGTTCACTAGCTAGCTAAGAATGTGTTTCTGTACCCCCAAAAGATAAGTAAATGCTTATCTTCACTAAATACTTCACTAAAATCGTTAAGAATTCTAATCTGGTTGATACAGCCCTGCAGAGAAATGGGTACTTATGGTGAGAAACAGTGTTAGTACAGTTTCTCTGAAGGACAACTTGACAATTTATGTATCACAAGTGCTGAACATTTTTTTTTTTTTACCTCGGGACTCAGAAACTCCACTTCTTGGAATTTTCCCTAGGCAAATAATTAAATATATTTGCAAAGATATATGCGCAAGGGTGTTGATATAAGCATCTTTACTAATAGCAAACGGTCAACCAACCAACAACAAAAAAAGAAAAATTTCTAACACTGAGGGATTGGTTAAATAAGATGCACCCCTACTAAGGAGTATTATGTGGGCCTTAAAATAATGCATTTCATTTTTCTAGACATAGGAAACTGTTTATGATTCCATGGTTAGGTGTTGAAGAAGGGTGGCAGGCAGTATGTGTGGAATGATCTTACTTTTATTAATAAAATTATCCTAGTTAGTATATGCATTTATTCAACCATTTAAAAAATACATATTGATGACCTGTTCTGTGACAAATATCCAGGTAAAGTAAACATGTCATGTGAATGCAGGGAGTAATGAGGAAAATCAAAGCAGGCGATAAGGGGAAAGAGTCAGGGTCAAGCGAGTGTGGATTATTTTAGGTAAATTATCAAGAGAGGCCACTCTAAAACAAAACAAACAAAACAAAACACAACACAGTTGAATTGTGGCTTATGAATGGGGGTTAATGGCAGTTTGGGGAGAACATTCCCTGGACAGAGGGTAAGCCAAATCAGAAAAGAGATTTACAGATTTGCAAAAGAGGTAGAGGGGCAGAGAGATTGATACAGATGGAGGGTGGGGGTGGGGCTGGTAGAAAAATACGTGGTTGGAGAGAGAGGAAGAGCCAAGTAACATGGGACTTTGAAGGGCAGAGTAAGCAATGTGGAATTTATTCCTTGTGCTGGAAACCTTTGGAGAGTGTTAAGCAGAGGAATGATAGGAAATGATTTGCATTTTAAAAGATCACGCTGGATGCTGTGTCAAGAATAATCAGAGAGAAATTCTGGAAAAAACATACCCATATGTAGCAGTCTACTTCTGCCTAATGTGATAATGTTTATTTTCCTTTTGCTAATTATCTGTATGCTTTGAATTTTAGAAAAGAATATCTATTACTTTTAAAATTAGGGAGGAAAGGGGTGCCTGGGTGGCTCAGTTGATTGAGCATCTGACTTTGGCTCAGGTCATGACGTCTTTGTTCGTGAGTTCAAACCCCACACCCAACTCGCTACTGTCCCTCAGCATGGAGCCAGCTTTGGATCCTCTGTCCCCCTTTCTCTGCCCCTCCCACTCGTGCTCCCTCTCAAAAATATTTAAAAAACTAGGAAAAGCAAAGGTTTCTATGGTTGGCAAAAACAAGAACATCAGAATGCGTGTGCCTCCACAGAATTACACATCACACTTTACCATAAACCTCGGAGTTGCTCTTAAATGTTTTAAACATATAATGTTAAGTTTGAGAACACAGGAATGTTCAGTAGAAAATTTATTTAATAACCATGATTCTTTGCGCTCCTTCTTAAACTTATATTTAAAGTTAGGTAGACACACAAATGAAAAAACAGAGCTAGAGTTAATTTTACAATAAAACCACTGATTTAGTGAAAGCCTACCACCCTCCAGTGTTTGATTTATAAGTGAACGCAAGGATAGAATCATCATGTAGAGAAAGTGCAGGCCAAGCCGGGAACTCCAGCCTTGGTGTCTGTAGCCCACAAAGAAGAATATCAGTACTGGCAAGAATTAGGAGCACTCCCTTGAGTGGACAAAAAAGTCTCTGCGTATTCCTTGTTACCAGAGCCGATAGTTTTTTTCAAAGCAGTACGAACTGCACCCCTATGGTCTGATAAGACAGCTTGGAACAGCCCAGGACAAGTAAAAGATTTCTTTACATTTTGTGTTTTATCTTGAAATTCCCCTGAAGCTAGGCGTCTGCCTCACAACATGTATAATTGTTTGCTTTACTATGGAAACAATTTTGCTGATGACTTAGTTATTAAATTACTTCATCAAGGAAGACCTTTATTTGTTTTTTTTCGGTGAGCGTAGTGCTCATTCCCTACCTCCCTTTCATGTGGCTGCCATCACTTTGTAGGTCTTTTTCTGACTTTTTGTTGTTGTTGTTTGTTTATTCATTTGTTTGGTTGTTTAGATGCCACATATGAGTGAAATCATATGGTATTTGTCTTTCTTTGTCTGACTTAATTCCCTGAGCATAATACTCTCTAGGTCCATCCATGTTGTTGGGAATGTCAAGATCTTACTCCTTTTATTGCTGTATAAAACTGAATGAGAGAAGATATTGGAACTGATATAGCTAATAAGGGGTTAATATCCAAAATATATAAAAAGCTGACTCAGCTCAACACTCAAAAACCAAACAATCTCATTGAAAAGTGGCAGAGGACTCGAAAAGACATGTTTCCAAAAAAGACATATGGATGCAAACAGACACATGAAAAGATACTCAACATCACTCATCATCAGGGAAATGCAGATGAAAATCACAATGAGATATCACCTCACACCTGTCAGAAAGGTTTTTTTAAAAAAAAAAGAAAGAACAAGTATTGTCAAAGATGTGGAGAAGAAGGAACCATCATGCACAGTTGATGGGAATGTAAATTGATACAGCTACTGTGGAAAAGAGTATGGAGGTTCCCACACAATGATCGAATAATTCCACTACTGGATATTTACCCAAAGAAAATGATAACACTAATTTGAAAAGATATATGCACCCCTATGTTTAATGAGGATTTTTCTTACTACCATCACCCTGACAGTCCAAATCAGATCCACTCATTAGTTTCCCTAGTACCTTTTTCATAATTTGTCACTCTGTATTATCCCACCATTATATTTAGTGTCTATCCCCCGCAACAGACTGTAAGCCACTTTAGGGTAGGCTAGGAAATGTGTCTGTCTTATGTCTGCTTATGTCATTCACAGCAGTCAATGAATAACTTTTGAATGAATAAAAGATCATTTTTGTCTTCAAACACCTTCAAGGAAGATAAAATTGCCCCAGTTTGAAAAACCCTGGAATAGAATTTGTAGAAGGAAAGCAATGCTCATCACTCGTCATTAATTTCCTATGTGCATCTGAAATATGTTGTAGATGCTACTAATAAATACAGTCTAATTAGTAAAAAACTGGATATAAGCATCCCACAATTCATACAAGCTTCCGTTAAAGATCAGGCATTAACTCTCTGTAAAGGTAATTGGATGGATGCATACATAGCTCGATAAGGACACATGGATAAATAACAGTAATAACTGCCATCTGTTGCATATAAAGTTTATTATGTGTTACACCGAGATCCTGATCTCCTCTAAAATTTACTGTAACCAGTTGTGATTTTGTTTAAGTGCTTTTATAACTCAATAACCTGACACTTGACCTAAGAGACTTTCCAAAGCCATGCTGTCCAGAAGTGGTGGCGTTAGTTAGGATTCACACCCAGGTCCCTCTGTCACACACCCAAGAGCTTAGAGTCTTAACCATTACATGATGTGTCTGCCCTGGAGCTTATCCTTAAATGTGGGCTCACAGGAAAGAGGGAGTTGGGCATGGCTGCAGGCGACAGTGTTCAATGCCTTTAACTTTCTGTTTACTTTGATAAAGACAGTAACACAGAGGGAGCCACTGCAGGTCTTTTGAAGAAGAGCATTGTAGCAGCTGTTCCAACAACCTGTGCAAAAAGGAAGGCGGGAGGGCCGTCCCAGCCTTCTAATGGAGTTCCAGCCATTGCCTAAATTGCATGACAGGTTGCACAAAAATGAGCCTGGAAATTTGTCTTGATTGATGTACTTATAACGTACGTCTGGGAACATGAATGCAATCATATGTTCAACCATTTAATTTATGCTCAAACTCTCATAAGTCATAGAAGCAAGCTGGGTGTTTGGCGTAATACCGAAGAACAATGGTTTACTCTCTCACTTTGTGAAGAACTGTGTTTCTGTTTTGGAGTGATTTTATTCTTTAGAATCATAAAAATGATGATGCCGATGATAATAATAGCTAATATTTATCAAACATTTATTGAATGCCAGATACGCTGCTAAGTGCTTTGAATGCATTTTCTCATGGCATCGTCACCATCCTTTGATAGAAGCATGATTTTTTTTCTTTTTCTCTTTCATTTTTTTTATTCATTCAATCATAAAATGCAAACCTGCCTTGAGTTACCGTGTGCCATTCAAAGATGAATGTGATATGATCCCTGCCCTCAAGAAGCACACTGCCTGGTGAATAGACAGGCACACGAGCTAATAATTCAAGTGTGGTGTGGTTAAGGTTATGGCTAACATAGTTGAGTTATTGCCATATGGTTTCCTCAGTTGTTCCTAACATCGCTTTCAGCTCTGCCCTTCTTCACGGTTCTGGAGGAGGCATCCAAAATCAAGACCTATCCCTTCTGTTTGAATGCACCTGTGCTCATGTGGCATTTCAGCTACTTTCTTCTTCCTCTTTCCATCTTGTACATCACTGCCAAATCCATTTTCCCCCAGTCACCCATTAATCATGTCTTCCCTTTGCTCACAGAATCTAGAATATTCAGTGATTTACCATTCCTTTGAGGGGGGAGGGAAGCCTGAGCTTCATGCTTTCAAGAACTTCCACAATCTTATTAAGATTTTCCCTTCCCGCTCCCAGCGTGAGCCTATTCTTCCTGCACAATAACGTGCTTCCTGCCAGAGGAGCACTTTGCTCATTTGTACTTCCTTACCATAATACATGCCAAAATGCCAATAGTGCCCACAGAGAGAGAAACCTTGAGCTAAGTCACAAGCTCTGAGGGCAGGAACTATGTCATGTTCATCATTTTATCCATGTCACTAAGCCACATAGTCCTTTGGCTGCAGAAAGTGCCCAAAGAACACTTACTAAATTGAGACCCAAACATTGTTTATTGGAATGATAAAAAGGGACTTTGGCTCTTTAATAAGATAATGTATATTTGCTGTATTTATTAACTCCACTGCTTCTCAGTACCTTGTTCTCTTTACGTGGTAAGATACCACAAAGTAAACAACAATAACAGCAACAGAAGGACTTCTCTATTTAAGACTTCTCACTGAAAATTGGATTGAGTCTCCTTTTACAGTCTCTCTTTTTTGCTCTGCAGCAATATGATGATATAAGGATGAAATCAAAACTCATGACTAAAGTAGCTTTAGTAATTTTAAGAATCTTTCAAGGAAAATGAACATTCTTGACAAAGTTGAAGATCAGATATTTTCCTGAACATGATACAGTAAGAGAGCGAATTCCAAACCCCAGGGTTAAAAGGGACCTTTAAGAGCCTCTTTCCTAATCATCATAGATAAGAGAGAGTTGGTTTTTGCAGCTGATATTTAATTAACTCTGTTCTTCTAGGGGATAAAAAGTCCTCACAGAAGTTATATGTCTACCTCACAAGTTTCTTGTGGCTTCAAAAATTATTCACTACTGAGACTTTCTGTTAAAATGCTGTAAGTAATAAAATCAAGCAATATGGAGCTCTGTCTAGGAAGAAACAAATATGATATAAACTAGCTATTATGCAACTCATTTTTATGTTAATTTTATGAGAAACTACATGTTTTGTATTTTCCTCAAGCGTTTGTATTTATATGAAATTTTTTTCAATAATAAGACATCAGAGAGAATTCATTCATTCACTCAGCAATCACATGTTTAGTAAGAGTTCTCTGAATCCTGAACACAAAACTATCATAAGTTAGCACTATAATGATGAAAAACAAGGATTTTGTCATTAACCAGGCCTGCACGTAGTGTTAATTCCTACACTTCCTACCTGTGTAAGCTTGGCCAAGTTTTTTAACTTCTCTGAGCTTCATTTTTTTTTTTTCATCCATACAATGGGTTCATAATAATACCCACCGTTAGGATTGCTCTGAAGATTAAGATAATACATTTAAAAATTTTTTTTAACATTTATTTATTTTTGAGAAACAGAGAGAGGCAGAGTGTGAGCAGGGGAGGGGCAGAGAGAGAGGGAGACACAGAATTCGAAGCAGGCTGCAGGCTCCAAGCTGTCAGCACAGAGCCCGACACAGGCCCGAAGTCACAAATCGTGAGATCATGACCTGAGCCAAGTCGGTCACTCAGCTCAACCTAATGAGCCACCCACGTGCCCCTAAGATCATACATTTTGAAGTACCTAACACAGAAACCCAGAAGAGGCCATCAAAAATGTCCATTATCGGGGCACCTGGGTGGCTTGGTCGGTTAAGCGTCCGACTTCGGCTCAGGTCGTGATCTCACGGTCCGTGAGTTCGAGCCCCGCGTCGGGCTCTGTGCTGACCGCTCGGAGCCTGGAGCCTGTTTCAGATTCTGTGTCTCCCTCTCTCTCTGCTCCTCCCCTGTTCATGCTCTGTCTCTCTCTGTCTCAAAAATAAATAACGTTAAAAAAAAAAAAAGATTTAAAAAAATGTCCATTATCATTTTTATTATTGCACTGACCATTGTAATTCAAGATATTTAGAATTATTTGTGCCTGCATTTTTCTTATAGATATCTCCATAAGAAAAATTATAAAGCCAGTTAAGTTGCATTAATATTGCATTTATTGATTAAATCTAATCGATCATTCCTCTTTCAATGATCTGAAGGTTTTAGGTGACTTCCAGTATGGGAGGAGAGAGCACAATTTGTAAATCCTCTCTGTGAATTTTTTTTGAAAATATTGCAGGAAATATGAGTATATGAAAAAATTAGGGGAAAAGACTATAGTTTGACCTAGAAGATGATGTGAAAGATATTAAAATGACCATGTAATGCATAAATCAAAAGCAAAATCAGTCTAATAGCATCTTTAGAAAAGCAACCCTGGAAGAATGAACTAGATCCCAATAAACCAGAGGGTAACGTCAAAGCATCCAACTCTGTTAAGGAGAAGCAAGTGTAATAGGAATTTTTAGAGATTACAGGCCAGTCTGGGGATGTTTTTATTCTTAGAAAGGCTTTCCTTTTTCCCTTTGAGTCAGTGGACCTTTACTCCCTTGAATTAAAGGTGATCTGTGGGTTTTGAGATGCATTCTTTTTCCTATTGTCTACATTTTCATTTAGAAGACATTAATGCTTAAGAGACAGAAACTGCTTTGTTAGCTAACAACAGAGTAGGTCAGCTCTGAGAGGGCAGAGAGCAACCTCAAGAAGAAGGAACAGCGTCCTTTAGAAGAAAGAGATGCTAAAGTTGACCCCACTGGCAGTTGTTCATTATTTGTGTGCCTCTGTGGGAAAAAAAAAAAGTCACAAACCCTAAATGGAAGACTGTCTGGAAAGGCAATTTCCCCTCGGAGCTAAGATCAGAGGCTTTCCATTCTTGTTGATGTCGATTCAGGGCAGCAATAGTGAAATATTAGGTGGGATTTCAGGGGACAAGTGTGGCAAATGTCACCAGCCTGTTGCTGCCTGAGTGCTAACCGAAAGGACGCTTCCGATTCTAGGCTCTCAATAAACACTGCCAAACCCTGGCTTTTATCTTAGGTTACTGGAAGCTTTGCAATTTATTTTTGTTCCCTTTTCAACGCTACATGTGTTTTTCTTGCTGCCAAAGTACAGGCTTCTCTCATTTAACATCGTCACCTATTAATTCACCTAAATAAGGTCTCTTTTACCTGTGACTGGAATCTTCCCTTATTCCACATGCTCATAGAGAACCCTGCTATTGAAAAGAAAGACGCTCTTAGCTCTCATAATCATTTTGTACCCTGTGGAGAATTTGTGTCTTCTGTTACTACTCCATGTTTTACCAAAATATCACGTTGTCTTGCATACGGATGGACTATTTAGGAGATTTTACTTCCTATACTTGCGTGCTATATTCCAATGGAGATGCATTTTATGTGGTTCATTCTGGTCCGCACATAAGGTATAAATCAAGCAGAGGCAAAATTACCCTTGAAAAATTCCTTAAATTGACCCGATAATGGAGTAGACATGATTTTGCATATAAGATCAAATTTTGCAATCCATACGCTGGATTCCAGAGGAAGGAAAGTCCAAAGTAAGGGTCTTGTAGAAAGAAGAAAGCTTGAATATGGGCAGACGTCCCCATGTCTGTTTAAAAACCATTCTGTGTTTAAATTAACAATCTAATCCCTCTCTCCGACTGGGGACTTATAATGTACTCCTGCTTTGCTTCGGGATTTACTTCATTCCATTTTAATAAGAATCCTCTGTGATGTTAACAGATGTCATCTGGCCTCTTTGTCATTGTGAGAAGGAAACATCAAGGTGGGGACTCCCCTCCGGCAGGTGTAAGAGGCTGAAGGCGAGTATCTCTAGAACTAGGGTTCTAGTCCAGTGTGAAAACAGGCAATCAGAAAGCACGACACAAGAACCACTGGCAGACGTTTTGAGAATTTCGAATGGCAGAAATAATTCTTCGCTCATGAAGGCAGTAAGGAAGATGTGGAGCTCCTTGACTTGGGTGGAGTGCATCCAGTCGCTATTTTATAAAATCTTAAAACAAAAACCAGACTGTGCTATAAATACATCCACTCAGTTCATCGCCAGCTTCCTGTTGTGGTCATCTCTGATATCACCCTGCAAAATAGGGCTTTTTTTATCAGAGGCTCAACTTTGGAAAGTTCGACCCACCTCATATCAAACATCAACAGGAAATGCAGCTGACATGAATATACCTGTGATTGTAAACAAATACTTCTATTTATTAATAACCCTTAGTTTTTATTTTGCAGATTTTCTTTTATGGTTCCAGTCATTTCATTTTTTTTTTCCTGTGGGTAGGCCTTTGAAATTCTCAAAGAAGGCCCGAGGGTGGGGGATGAACCCTAATGCCGGGTGGGTAAACTGGCCTTTCTGAAGGAATAGCTCTATCATTCTGAAGGGCAGTTACTACTTTTGTCCCCTTCCCTGAAAAGGAAGAGTAAAAGGTCCTCGGTTTGTGAAAACATAAAGTTTTCTCCAGAAAGTATACCTCCCAATGCATAGATTTTCATCTTTCAGGGTGCGAGGGTGATTTCTGACAAACTGTTGCTTGATAAAACCATAAAATTAGAAAATCAGATTTGCTCTGTAAGACCGGTAAATGAAAATATTACTTTTCTTCATAGAGAATTCTTAGCCGGCCCTAGAAGTTTCAAGAGAAAGTAGCGTGCTTCAAAGAGAATGAACACTTAGAGGGTCACGTCACCGGTGCCCACGTTGTTTGGATGAATTGCAAACACACTTGTTTCCTGTTTTTGCACAGCCTCCATAGTGATTGGGAAATGGTGGTGTGAGATGGAGCCTTGTCTAGAAGGAGAAGAATGTAAAACACTACCTGATAATTCCGGTTGGATGTGCGCTACAGGCAATAAAATTAAGACCACAAGAGTAAGTGTATTTCTTTCAAATATCTCATGCATGTTACCAACCATACTGTGTTGCCTTTGAGTTGCACAACAGCATCCAGGGAAGCTTTTGAACAGGAGATAAGAAGACCTTTTCCCTGACAGAAAACATTCTTAACTGTTCATATCAGTGTCCATCCAGCAACAAGAAGTTAGACATGGAACTTGACTTTTCCCTGCTGAGCAGTTTAGCGTTTGTGTGACTGGGTCACAAATAAAGCTGGATTAGCATAGCCAAAAGGAAGAAGAACGGTAAAGCAATTAGTCGCATAATTCAGCCAACTACTACGGTGCTCAAAATAGATAATAAAATAAGAGTCCTGCCTAATTTGTCCAGATGGTTTGCGGAAGAGGGCTGCGTTTAAGTACAGCCATTTTCTACATGTTCTTTAAAAGAATTATTTGATGATCTTTTAAATGAGTGAAAAGTTTTTGTGATGTGAATTATCATTCCTTGGTTTCTGTGGTAAAATAAGGAGCTATCTTCAAAATACATAACAACCTATATGGTGAGGCCATCCAACCCATGAGAATTGATATCATGTTGCCAGAGCAGTTTGGAAAAGCCCAGGTAGGATAGCCATTGGCCCTGTAGATAATAGATCATGGGAAAGTATGGGAGTCCTAAAGAGGGCAGGGTAGAAAGTGTAGCTCAGAGCACTTAAGACAGTATTTATTCAAATGTAGTACAATATTTTAATTACATAATTACGATCACGTCAATATTTTAATAACTAGCATGGTTTTATGTATATATATCATGTGGCTCTCAGCCCTGTTGTGTGTATATGTGTTTTAATGTACTGGGTATTGTTGAAAGCCAGATCCACCAGTTACAAATCCCAACATGCTGAACTTGTAGCCTTCCAAAAGGGTGACTCAAATTTAAAAGGTCATCTCTAATTCCCACCCCTATATAATAAGTCTTAAATTGATCTTTTTTCTCAGCATTATCTTCTCAAGAAATAACATTGGTACTGGCAGGCTCGTGATACAGAAAACATAATATCTTATAAAACATATCTTTCATACATAAGATAATGGAGACTCTTCTGCATATCCAATTTCATTGCCTATATTGACTGCATTAAGCAGTAAATTGTTATACCTCATTGGCTTGTGGCCAAGAGAGGTTCCTGAACCGTCCTAGCTTGTTAACATGCATTCATGCACCTGAGATGCTCAGCTTGGATTATCATATTTCACTTCAAAGAAACAGCCTCAGGAGAGATTATTCAAAAATGAACCCAGTTCATGACACTTACCTCCAGAAACCATCTTCATTAACTGATGGGAGTGGATTTCATATTTCCCTTTGGTTACATTTTGCCTGAAACTAATTTTACGAAACAATCTGAAGACGCCCTTCCAAGTCAGTTTTCAGATACTCTGAATTATCATCAGTATGATTGGAATTCGATCACCATTGTTTAAAACAGGTTGCTGATGTATTTTCTGCCAAAACTCTATTTCCTCTTCCAAATGATAACTGATCTCCCTTTATTGAATATAAACCCTGCTCTTATGGTTTCTCCAGACCTGAAACTCAGTCAAGAATAAGAATACAAGTCAAATTACTTCAGGGTTTGAGTATGTGAGATTCCAAGGGTACCAACTAGGAGACTCTTTGGAAAATAGAATATAAATAAACAAAACACAGAAATTGTTAATGCTACTTTTTATGACTATGTAACACTCTTTTTATTGGCCTCTGTAGGGTATATTTTAAAACACTGTGAATACATCCTAGACATTTTCTTTCCTCACAGAAGTACAGTGCAGGTCTGATCACAATAATAGAGGCTGGAGCACAGCCTCTGTGTTTGCTACTGTCCTGGGTGGGCTGAATGCAACCCAACAGTTGAGTATACAAGAGAAATAAATCCCCCATGCAGTTGGTTTGAAAGCAGAGGATGTACCTGTTCTGATATGTGCATCCATTTCAAGCGAGGAAATAAGAGGTTGCTCTACAGTCGTGTGAGCAACACATCACTCAACTAATAAATCTCAACTCTGTCTTTAGAGAAGGAAAAGAAAACACTAAGCTGTACTTTTTACACCTTGAGAGGACTCAGACATTACTACTGACTTAAATTTTCTCCCCACTTCCTTACAAAGAAATTCACAGTGAAATAAGCACTTTTAAACACAAAGGCACCAATTAACTTCAGCTGATACATACAGGAGCTTTCCATTCTGTATAAATGGCAGGCCAACACCAGTCCTTAGATTATAGGCTCCAAAATAGGTTTTATATTAATTTTTCTAGTATGCCCCATGTGTTTTTCCCTGTCACAGTGTAAATATGCCTGTACACTTCAAGTATTGACTCTGGCAGTTTAACTTTCAAAACAGTTGAATAAACAGATGCACTTTAATTGTGAGTCATAGGTTTTCAATGTTCTACTCTTATTTAAGAGGTAATCTTTAGGATAAAAAATTCAAGTTCTTCTCAAAGAGGAAAAATTTTTTTAAATCACCTCTTTGGTTCTTACATATAAGACTGATTCAAAGAGAGTGGTCTCAGTAAAAAAAAACAAAACAAAACAAAACAAAAACAACAAAAAAAAACACAGAAGAAACATCCCCAGATTGTTAATGGCAACTGCGAGTTTCCGTCATACTGTTATTTTTTAAAAGTAACGCCAATATGAAGATATTTGCAAGATAGAGTCCTAAGATGTCATTTTCCCTATATAGGTTTTTTCAAAACCTTCCTATTATGAATTACTTCCCAAATAATCACCCTGAGTCAAAATTCTCAGCAGTCTGTGCAATGTAGATAAACAAAAGATGTTTCAAAGTGTGATCTAATTCAAAGTTGCATGGTGCTCATTTTTTAAGGCTGGTGGAGAGTAGAAATTCATTGTTTGATTTAAAGGACCAGGCACCCCAGAATATGAACTAGCCAGGACAACAGGCCACAGTCTGAAGGAGAACCTTGGGGAAACTAGATCTGGGTGACAATATAACCTACAGAAGGAAGGAGAAAAGATAAGTAGAATGAGGCACAGGCTTCCCTTTCAGGAGACTGGAGAGAATAAGTCTTAGGAAAGAGGAAGCTTCCTGAATGTCATTTTACGGAGAGAAGGTAGTCACCCTTGAGAAGTTTTCCAAAACCCAGCATGGGGTACAATAAAGCTGGTGCCAGAAACCCTCCTGGGAAGAAGCCTGGTACATCTGGGTGAAGTTTCATGGCTAGATTTTAAACTACACCTGCTCGACCATTGCTTCAATTGTTTCGTTGAATTATTTTGTTGGTAGTTTGTGGCAAGACAAACCAATCCAGATATTCACAAGAGGTAGTTTCCTATGGTTTTACATAAATATTGGTTTATTTTTTTTCTTTAAACGTAACATAAGTTTGAGGGGCCCCTGGTAGCTCAGGTCATGGGATCCAGCCCCATGTCAGCCTCCATGCAGGGCGTGGAGCCTGCTTTAGACTCTCTCTCTCTCTCCTTCTGCCCCTGTCCCCTGCTCGCATGTTCTCTCCCTCAAAAATAGAAATAAAAATAAAAACATTTCTGAAAACAAACAAAAAAAAAACGCATAAGTTTGAAAGTTGGGGGCGCTGTTGGGAAATTGGCTCTACAGATTTTGGATTTGCCACTCTCCATAATCAGATGAGCTAATTCCCTATAATCAATATTATATTTAATGTATATGAAATAATAATACATAATATGCTATAATATAGTACATATTTAAAAAAAATAAGCTGGGGATGCTGTATCTAATGCATTCAGGAAGAAATGTATATACTCTGTGCATTCAAGAATAATGCTTTAATTTATAAAGACAGACTTGCCCCAGAGGAAATAAGTTGTTTGACAATGCTGTAATAATTCACATATAAAAAGGGAACATTGGCTTTGGGGGACATAACAAGGCAGGGAATGAAATGAGGAGAAAACCAAAGTCACTAGGAATGCAAAATTAACAGGTTAAAATAGTAGAACATAATCTGGTATAATACCTGGGAAATTATCAAGCAACTTTGGATTTCCTTCAACCCAATATGTTAGTGTCTTTCAGACTCCTGGGAAAATGAGCAGTTAGATATACACAACATAGAGTCAAGTTCCATTCCCTAAAAGGCCGTGTTAGACTGCCCATCTCACCACAATGGCTGTCCAGCCAAATTGATGTTTCACACAAATGCACTACTGTCATTTGCCCACACTCACCTGGGCCCATCCTCCTAACGGTGACTCTGACCTCACATAACTCCATCCATTCTCATCAGCCAGTGTTTTTTATATTACAGAAGGGCAAACTTCCAGCTGTGACACATCCCAGCTTCATCACTCAAAATTCCATCAGGTGTCAAGGGTTATAAAAGCCTTTACTATCCTGATGTTCAGACCATTTTGTATGAACTAGCTTTAAGAGAGAAGGGTAGGAGGGAGAGTGTGGATTTGGAAATTTCCAGAAGGAAAAACAAATCAATTTATGCCGTCACAATTGCCCCTGGGTCCAAGTGAACTCATCCATTTCTTTGGCCAATAAATATATTTAAGCCTCTGCTCTGTAAAGTTAATGTGTGAAGGTCTTGGGATGTGATGACCAACCTCCTGTTCTTACATGGAGGATAGGGCCTAAGGTTGGGTAGTGCGGGGTAGAGATGGTAAGTTGATAGAGATAAAAGAAAGGCAACCCATTTCAGTTTTATAAATGTCACTTTCTCCCTCCTTTTGGTGAAAAATAAGACAGTGGAAACAGGAGGTGATACACATTACCAGAATGTAGGAAACCAAGGTTTGGAAGAATTTGTCATTTCTAAGGAGAGGATAAAAAAAATAATAAGTGTGTGAAGATTTCTTACACATGCTGCCCATGGCACAACCAACTTTTGAAAGGCAACTTTATTACTATTCCTATCCAACCTTAAAATCTTTTAATGGACTCCACCCCTGGACCCAGAACACTCAATTTCTAAGACTATAAAGAACCAAGAGATTATGAAGAAAAATGCCTATTCCTAGAACTCTAAAGTAGAACCTTCAACTCTATTAGAATCATCATTTCTGCCCTAAACCAGTGACACTCTGTGCATGTATCCTGTTGAATGTTAGAGTCTTTGGGCCATATTCAAATAGATTAAAAGGCATCATTCGTTATAGGAGTATGCTCTTGGTTACTCTTGAATACTATGTCACTGAGAGGGAGAGTTCCTCAACCTGCAAAGCCCTCCTGTGTTCCTAAGAAAATGTGTTCGAACCTTGGCAGTGAGTTTACCTTATGGCCACCCCTCTACCTGTCACAGCAAGCCAGCTTGACAAGGTCATGGAATGACCTACTCAGTTCAAATTCTCATCAGACATAGGACTAACTACATAATTTGAAGGGCCCAGTACAAAAATGAAAACATGGCGTCTCTAGTTTAAAAATTAGTAATAATTTCAAGACTTCAATAGAAGATCATTAAATGGAGTGTGGGGCCCTTTCCAGCACAGGGCTCTGTGCAACTGCATATGTGACATGCTCATGAAGCCAATCATCGTTATTCATTGCTCCAAGAGTCCATTTCCTCTGTTGTGGCAAAATAACTTTAATGAACTGATAAAAATATGATGGCCTGTCAGTGTGCTTTTTTATCACCATTTGAGAACTACGGTTGTAGACTAACATTTTTGGCTTCAGATCACTTGAAAGAAGCCACATACTAAAAATTCAAGATGTCCTCATTTTCTGCCTAGTCACCTTTCTTTATGCCTTCATTTTGTTCTTTTCTCCCTGAAATTTCTTTCTGTCTTTGGTTTCAGATTCACCCAAGAACCTAATGGAAGCATTTGTTATAGTAGCAAAGGAAAACCACCTCTGCAGAAAATACATTTTAAGAATTTAAAACATCTTACACATTACAAGCCAAATGGATTTCTTATTTGCACTTTGACTGGTTACCAGAAAATCACAGTGCTTTTACTGTGTGTCATGAAGTATCCTATAGTGAGAAGACCCTGCATTTTTGGCAACACCATGGAAAGTGGGTTTAAAAAAAGGGTTTTCTCCATGAAAATTTTTGGGATTACGAAGAACGATCAACTATCTTCTAATTTGGATCTATAGTTACTTTGTACCATTTTAAATATATGTATATATATATAATATTTTGAAATATTATATATTCTCTTCAAGAAATGAACAATACCACAGTTTGAGGCGGCTGGTGTACCTCTTTGAGTTTGGATGTCTTGTTTTGTTTTGTTGCATTTCTTTTTCTCTTGGCGAGGAAGACATGTGCCCTTCTGAAATTTCAACATGGCACTCACGCTGGAAGGCCAGCTACAGGTGGACTCCTGGAATCTGAGGCATCGTAACAATACTGAATCGAGAGCTTCCTTCTGTTTCTACCAGATGGCCCAAGGAAGCACATCGTCCTGTTTTATTGCTTTCTACCCTGTGCAATATTAGCATGCAAGCTTGGCTTACATAACCATACTTTATATTCAATTGATATATAATAACCATCCTAACCTCTTCCAGGAAAGTATTTTTAGAACTACTAGCTTTTCCACAGATAAGAAAAATAAGAATTCTTAAGGGAGCTGCTCCACCGTGCTATTAAGACTCTGGCAAAATTATGGTAGAATACGGATCCCTGTATTAATAAGTTCTGTAAATACAATGTCTTAAGGCTTTGTATGGCTGTCCTAGACTGCAGAAATGTCCTCCAATGAAATCCAAAGTCTGGCATCATTAAGTACATAGTGCTGTAGCAACAAGTCTTATCATGGTACCTCTTTCTATGTTTGATTTGCTTTTTTCATGAGTATTCAAATCTCTTCTGGTGAGATAGGAAGACCATTAAAGCAATTAGGTTTCAAAATGATCTATGTGACCAAATGCTGGACAGCCCTATTAAAGTGGTAAATAACTTCTTTCTAAACCTACTTGTCCTCTTTATTTGCCATTTATTTTTCCTGAGTCAGTTTTAGCCAAATCCACAGAACACCCTGCTTAGAGACTCGTAGTCACCCAGAATTTTTCCATGACGTCTTTGCTACAATCACAGCCAATATTTCCAACCCCAGTATTCTGAAAATCAGAAATTCATTACTATGACTGCTGTGTTCTCAGCCAGCAAGATTAAATGTCAAATCCCATTATTGGGTTTCTGTACTGGTCACTTGGACAATACATATGGGGCTCCCATCCCGAAAAAAGAAATTCTTGTCCATCTTCTCTTTCTAAAAGTTACTCAGATAATGATTATAAAAAGGAAATAACTACTTGTTATCTACCTGGGATAGTGTAATAGTATTATACATTCCTGTTGCTTAACCTATCATATTGCAAGGATATCTACTTTTTCTCCAAAGCCTTCCCTCTAGAATACATGTTTTAGGGCTTCGTATTAGATCACCAGCACATTTGGCCGCCTAGTTTGGAGTTTTAAAGTTAAACCTCAGGTAATATCCAGAGGCTCCTTAATGTCTACCAGTGTAACTTGAAGTCTGATTGAATATGTAGATACTCTAATCAGATAGATGGGTTCTCCATCTTGAATGCCTATAAAAGCATCCAGAAATGGAAATGGAATCCTAACTACAAAATCTAGGCTTTCCAAATACTTTCACAAATATTTGCCAGAAGATAGCATAAGATTCAAACAACCAAATCACAGTCTCTTGAATTTATGGTCCCTTTCTGTGTACCGAGTAATATATTGGCAATCGACTTTCACCTGTAATTTTCAGAGTAACAACTGAGATCCTAAATGCAAAGAGTGACCTAGAACGGTACATCCCAAGATGGGGAGGAAAAAACCTCCCTAATCAAATATATTGGGGGAACATTTTTAATAAAATAAACAGACATATTTACTGAGGAAATTTTCAGAATCTTTAATGCAGAAAAAGTGTTGTATGTCTTCAGGAAAGACTAAAACACGGGGAGCAAAGTAAAAATCTTCGCAAATCCAGGCATGTTAGGTGGATACTTGACTAATGGACAGCACATCCCTGCCTAGTAAGAAGGTACAAGAAATTATTTCTCTGTGAGGATATATTCACTGCCTTGTTACATTTTCAATTTTTTCCAAGAGCACCAGCAATCTGGATTTTTATGTAACATCTCCTAATATTCTTAAATAAGAGGAACTAATCTGAGATGTTTGCTATTAAAAACTCTGCAAGCATTGTTATTGCCCCAAATTCCGTGATCATGTAGTCTTTTCTATGAGATTACTGTTTCCTGGAATACCCTGTTAACAGCATTGGTCCTGAATGGAAACTCAGTGTGAAGTTTGGCCTCGCGCATACAGACCCTTCTCATAATTTACGATATGAGGAACTCACTGCTTCTCCTCTTCTGTAACCAGAGCCTGTAAGTCAATGAAAGAATTAGTCTAGAGGCCCACATCTGTCAGTTCATTTCGTAGTGGTTACTTGATGCATTAGCCTCCCTTGGAAAGGTCTGGAAGAAGAGAGAAGGAGAAAAAAAGACCATATCAGAATCAGGCAACCGTCCCGTAAAACCGTGCAAATATTTGTAAATGTCATCAAATTCAATTTGGATTTATCAAGTCCCTTATACAAATGTGTGAACCGTCACGTTGTGTTTAAATTGGACCCACCCCAGTTAGGGGGGGATTCAGTAGCTACCCCATGCCTACATGTGTGGTTTAAAAACTTTTATCATGTATTGCTGGTAATAAAGAGCTCAGTGTGGTATGACTAATAATGATTTTGAGCTTGTGCACCAAGGATGATGAATAATGTCATAACATAATTAGAGCAAATGGAAAGGGTTTCATCCAGACCCCGTTTCTTGGTAAAAAAGAAAATATGGCTCATTTCATAAGACAGATTTGCCAGTTAGGTAGAGCTTATTTGTTGACTTTTTTTGCCTGATTAGATTTATCTATTAATGGATTTGGCAAGCACACCGAGAAGTTTTGCTACTTGGCTCTATTCCATTATCGAATGATGAAGAATGTTTTCACCAACACACAATCCAACATCCTTTTTCTGGTGAAATCCAGTGTAACTTTCACAAAACAGTATGGTGATTTTATACTGCGGCATCTTATGCTACCTTGTCATTGTCACTGATATAAGTTATGAAAGGTATAAAAATTGTTTACATGAGGAGATCCACACATTCCTCACGTGGGATATGCACTGCGTCCCGGAAGGTTAAATAGCATGCCATAATATGAGTTTTTCTTTTAATTAAGCTTGACACTTTCATTTCAAGATCTCTTAAGGTTTCCTTGACAAAGAAATGTACCGTATTCCTTTTAATGAGCTGTCTTCTAAATAAAAGGTTTAGTGTCTAGCAAATTCTAGGGCTAACCCACCTCCATCTAGTTTATAAATGTGAGAAAATAAGATAAAAGATGTACTAAGGAAAGGGAGGACTCAGGACTAATGGCAGCAGTGATCGAATCAGATATCCTAGTGCCCGTGGACCTCAGACAAACTGTTTAAAATAGACTCACGTCCACACTTAAAAGTAAATTAAAAAGAAAGACACACACGCGTGCACGCGCGCGCGCGCGCACACACACACACACACACACACACACACACCCATCTCATGTTAAAGATTTAAAACTTTTAGGGGCACCTGGGTGGCTCAGTCAGTTAAGTGACTTCAGCTCAGGTCATGATCTCACACTTTGTGAGTTCGAGCCCCGCGTCAGGCTCTGTGCTGACAGCTCAGAGCCTGGACCCTGCTTTGGATTCTGTGTCTCCCTCTCTCTCTGTCCCTCCCCAGCTCACACTCTGTCTCTCCTTCAAAACTAAAATCAATTAAATAATTTTTTTTAAGATTTAAAACTTTTAGGTTGAATAAGCCAGGTGTTTTTTTTTTCCTTTGTAAAACTTCTCAGAGGCATATCAATGGAAGCATGGCATGCTCACATCATTGGTCAGTGAATGGCTCTCATCTGTCTGTTTGTTATTTAATTTGTTTCACTTTTTTGAAAAGTGTTAAGCCCTCCTTTATTTTTTTTTGGCAGCTAGTTGCATTATTTTTAAAAATAATAATAGCCAATCCTTACACAGGAAAGCCAGGACCCCAGACATAACTGACTATATTTATAGACTAGGCACTGTATCTGTAGCCCTAATTCCCACCTGTTGAGAGGCGCTAACCCAAGAATAGGCTCGCATGAATGTGCTGAGGAAAACCTGAGGCCAGACTTGCCGTAAGTCAGTGGTTGTCAACCGTTTCGCCAAGTTACATGGATGCGTGGTCATACCTCATGAAGTGGGCTGGAAGTGGCTTCTTAGTATTAATAAAGTCTGCAAATATGTCTTGGAAGGAATTATAATTGGCTCAAGGGTAGTTCTCAAACAAGGCCTAAGAGGCATATGTGCCTACGGGAGCTAGTCAGGAAACACAAGTTAATTAACAAGGGTCACCTGTTCATGCGTAGGGCCACAGTGACGAGACTGGCGATGGGACACCACGGTTCCAGCAGCCAGCATTTGGTCCCAGACTATTGTTGCCACGCAGCAGTAGGGAGCCGGGGTGGCCCAGTTCTTCTGTTTGTTGTTGTTTTGCGAAAATCCAGAAACTCAGAGGCCTGTATGAATTCTCTAAATTTCAGTATTTATAACACATTGGATTTCCAGTAAAAGAAAGTGGCTGAAGACTCTGTTCTGTCCATGAAATAACAGTCTGCAAATCTGGCCTAAAATTACGTGATTCCCATGGATTTGCATTATCATGTGCCTCCTCCGGTGGCAGAGAAAGCAACGGAGATAGAGCTTGTTTGAAGATCATTGCGCTTCACTTGCCGACTGCTTTACTTTTCTACGGAAAATACTGTGGGTGCAGCAATAGAGACCAACTATCCTTGATCGGGATCATGCCGTGGTCACACAAAGAGGTCATCTGCTGTCTAGAATGGAGTAAATTGATTAATCTGTAGATTTCAGCTTGGGGGCCACGAGCTGGTGCGGGAGTAAACTTTAGGGACTGGAAGAGGGCAGTGCAAGCTCAGCAGATCCCAGCTGCTGGAGGTAAGAGATGTGAGAAGCTTGTGCGTTTAATTTGAAGAACGTTACAAATTGGGTGCCCAGTCAGAATGGCCTCTTCTCTCTGCTTCCGTGTTCCACATACCGCTGCCACACATGCGGGTTCTTGAGTTCTTTGCCCCTGATCTGGATCCTCCCCCAGATTTAGAAACTCTCAAGGTTTCTTGCCCCTCCCACCTGCCGCTCACTTCAGCATGGCTACTCTTCTCCTCTCTTTCACATTTCGGGCTGATAGGGCACTGTTTTTTGGGGGGAAAAAAAACCCTAAAATGTAAGCCAGAAAAGTCCCCCCCAAAGATTTAAGTCCTTGTTCTCCACTTACAACCTAGAAAATCCTATACCCTCTGTCTCTGAGTTTTCATGTCTATAAAGCAGAGACTGTGCACGAAGTTTAAAGGTTATGGGAGGACCAGGGAAATAGAGAAGATGGAAATGTTTTATAAATGGAAATCAGTACGTAAGCATGACTGTTTTGTTGTTCTTTCAGATTCCTGTGATTATGTGTCACCTAGATGCTACCTGTGTCAATGCTAGCCCCACTCAAGGTAAACCAAAGAACAAACTTAGGTAAAACAGCCAAAATGTTATTTCATATTCTCTTTCTAGAAAGTTAAATGTCTAGACCGACCTTGCTCCACTTTGTAGGATTTGCCATTTGCCCATTACCACTGGCTGCTGTCTTTAACCCACTGGAAAATGTCAATGTAACTTACTCTCGAGCAATGCCATTGGTACAAGCAAGCAATTGCGGGTTGGAGAAGGCACCTTGCTGGTGTCCAGAATGTTTATCCAGTTGATAACGATCTGAGCCATCTGGTACATAAGACAGTTTTCAGCAACTACACACGATGTTATTACCTGGCTACTTTTTTCCCACATCCAGCCTCTTGTCCCTCGGGCTAACTGTCCAAGCAGGTTCCCATAAAACCCTTGTTACTGCAGAGGTATGACCTTTCTTTTTTTTTTTTTTTTTTTTTTTTTTTAACGTTTATTTATTTTTTTTTTTTTTTTTTGAGACAGAGAGAGACAGAGCATGAATGGGAGAGGGTCAGAGAGAGGGAGACACAGAATCTGAAACAGGCTCCAGGCTCTGAGCTGTCAGCACAGAGCCTGACGCGGGGCTCGAACTCACGGACCGTGAGATCATGACCTGAGCCGAAGTCGGCCGCTTAACCGACTGAGCCACCCAGGCGCCCCGGTATGACCTTTCATTGTCCACTCTTACAGCTACTAAACTGGTAAAGATCACTTTCAGTCGGTCGTCATTCAGTTAGCAAGTGTCTGTTGAGTAGTTACTGCATGTCAGGCACAATACTAGATACTGGAGATAACTTCAGAATTTACATTATTCTAGGGGAAGCAAACCAAAAATGAACAAATAATCATAAATCATGATAAAATAAATGCAAAAGGAGCAGAGAAAGTAAATAATGGGAAGGAAACATGAACTTTAGGAAGAAGGGTAGTGAGGGAGCCTCTCTTCAAGGAGGTGAAATTTAGGCTAAGAACTAGAGGGTAGCAGGCAACAGCCATGCTGTTGAGGACATGAAGAGGACAGGAAGTGAGCAGATTAGTATGTACCAAGGCCTTAGCCACGGAGGACTTCATTGTATTTGCAAAACTGAGATAAAGTCTCTTTCAGTTTGCTGTCACAGAAGTAGTTAAAGCAAAGTGACCTGAGTTTGGGGAGGTAAACTTGGAGTCAGAGAATGAGGCTATACAGAGTTTGAGTTTAATCTATATTGTGCCAGGAAGAGATGTTAGTAAAAAGGTTTTTAACCACGGAGTGGCACAATCTCATTTGTACTTACACTAGACATTATTAGTGTCCATCCATATCGTCTCCTTGGTCCCATACACATGCACGGTAGACCAGATGTATCAGTCAAGAAGGAGAGCAACCATCAACCATTGGCAGATGGGACTCGATGTACAAATTTCCCAGTTTTCTCTCTCGCAGGTGGCACGACTCAGAGTCATATTCTCTATCGTGACCTGTGACCATTGAGCATTTGAAATGTGTCAACTGTGACGTAAGAAATTACTTCAATTTTTATTTAATTTTAGTAATTAAATAGCCAGCTGTGGCTAATGGCTATTGTATTGGACAACCAAGTGGGATTGATCCCCAGCTGCCCCAAACCTGCTCATAAAGATGCATTTAATTGGGTTCCTCTCATTTCCTGTCTCGCTGCCTCATTTCCTTGCCAGTGCTGCGTACTTTCATCTCTCATCTATACTATTTGCACTGAAATCTCTGTCTCCCAGCCTTCCTATGGAGAGACCCACCTAAGGCAATCTTAAAGTGACCACTGTAGTCCAAAAGGGAAAAAGATGGGAAGGGCACACAAGTGGAACTGGAGGTACCGGTAAGGAGGTTTTTATACTATTTAGTAAACATATATGAAGAATTTTCCTGTCAAAACCGGGGGCAAATCAACGAGCCATGCTTTTCCTTTTATGGAGAAGCTAAGAGCTTGCATTCACATCTCAACTACATCTGTAGATTCCATTTAATAGGCTTAGTTATCCAAGGCCATCTTGATTAGCCAATAAGGCTGTGCCACATCTCATAAAAGTGAATCAGAGTGAGAAAGCTTTTAGTCCCTTGTGATTCAACCTAGCCTCATCATCAATGAGCAAAGTTTCAAGTGAATTATTAACGAGAAAATTTCAAATCTGTCTCTAATCCTGGTATTTTCTTTCACCAAATGGTAAAACAAGTATGGCATTCTAGAAAATGCAGTGAAGAACCCAAATCTCTAGGCCTAACTTAAGGAATCATTTACACTTCTTGAAGGGGTTCTCAGAAATGACATCCTGTGCAGGCAATACCAAATCATCCCAACAGGAGAAATGTTACCCTAAAGTTCCAGTGTGGAATTTTAAAGCACGTAAGTGAAAAATTGGTACAGTCACATAATCAGTAAAGATTATATGTATGCAAGAGTGACAGAGACCTCTAAGAATATCGTTACAAAGGTAAATGAATTTACGACTAAAATTGACTTCCAGGAATAGTAAGATCATGCTAAAAAAACTTCTTGTAGCTATGTTCAAAGCAAATGGGACAAATCTACTGCCTAAAGCCAGGAAGGTGATAGAAATTCAGATTTTTTTCAGGCCAACTATTTTGTTTCTATTTTCTTTTTTGTCAGTAAAATTATCTTCTGCCTAAAACATCTGAAAGGAATATATTGTTAAGAGAGAAACTCAAGATAGAAGAAATTTGTGGGGGCGGTTTCCCTTTTTTTTTCTTTTCCAATTTTCATTTAAATTCTAGTTAGTTGACCTACAGTGCAATATTGGTTTCAGGAGTAGAATTCAGTAATTCATCGCTTACATACAACACCTGGTGCTCGTCATACCAAATCCCCTCTTTAATACCCATCACCATCTAGCCCATCCCCCACCCATCTCCCTCCATCCACCGTCAGTTTGTTCTCTATCTCTAAGAGTCTCTTGTGGTTTGTTTCCCTCTTTATTTTTCCCCCCTCCCGTACATTCATCTGTTTTATTTCTTAAATTCCACACATGAGTGAAATCATATATTTGTCTTTCTCTGACTGACTTATTTTGTTTTAGCATAATACACTCTAGTTCCATCCACATCACTGCAAATAGCACGATCTCACTCCTTTTGATGGCTGACTGATATAATGTATATATCACATAGAAGAAGTGGTTTGTAAGACAGCATCTAGCTCTCCTCGATGATTCAAGCACCCTGTGCAGTGATGGGGGGAGGGGGGAAGCCCTGCTTTGTACTATCCATTGATTTCTGTGCTGTAAATACTCGCGTCATGGCTGATTTCAAGCTACGAATGTGAAGTAGGGAAGAGATGTGTGTGATTGACCTCCACAAGCCAGTAAGAGCCAGCTCCAGTGTATAACCACCTGTGTGAAAAAAAATCACAAAACGATCAAAAAATGACCACTCCTGATGGGGAATTTTGACATATCTGGAAAAGACACCTGAAGTCTAATATTGGTTAAGTATAGCTACAATTGTTAAAAAAAAGGAAGTGAATTTTTAAAATTATAGACCAGTGCCCCTGAAGCCAGCCCAGGGCAAGATGCTGCAGTAGATCATTTAAGGAATTTTTGTGAATAATTGGGAAAATAGTGATCACCAGGAGCCAACTTGTGTTCACTGAGAAGAAAAAAGTCATGCCAGACACCTTTTTTTCATTGGCCTATTTTCTTTAACTAGTCCGGAAGACTTTAAGAAATTGATGAATATGGGGGCGCGTGGGTGGCTCAGTCGGTTAAGCATTTGACTTCAGCTCAGGTCATGATCTCATGGCTTGTGAGTTCAAGCCCCACATCAGGCTTTGTGCTGACAGCTCAGAGCCCGGAGCCTGCTTCGAATTCTGTGTCTCTGTCTGTCTCTGCCCCTTCCCTCCTCATGCTCTGTCTCTCTGTCTCTCTCTCTCTGTGTCTCTCTGAGAAATAAATAAGCATTAAAAAATAAGAAAATAAAAGAAATCGATGAATATGATATGTCTAGACTTTAGCAAGGTAGGTGTCCTTGGCCAAAGACTGGCAAACTATGGCCCTTACAGTAAACCTGTCCTGCTGTCTGTTTTTATAAATAAAGTTCTATTGTGACACAGTCAATTGTTTACATATTGGCTATAGCTGCACTTGCACTATAACAGCCGTTGGATAATGGCTACAGCAGAGATCTGATGGCTCAGAAAGCCTAAAATATTTAGCAGTGGGTCCTTTATAAAGCTTACTGACCCCTGGTCTATTATGGAAAAGGCTGGATGATAGTAAAAATTCGTGTGGGCAGGACACCTGGGTGGCTCAGTCGGTGAGCGTCCAGCTTCGGCTCTGGTCATGATATCACGGTTCGTGGGTTGGAGCTCCGCATCGGGCTCTGTGCTGACAGCTCAGAGCCTGGAGCCTGCTTCACATTCTGTGTCCCCCTCTCTCTCTGCCCCTCCCCTGCTCACGCTCTGTCTCTCTCTGTCTCTCAAAAATAAATAAATTTTAAAAAATTTAAAAGAAAATTGTGTGGGCTCATAACCGTAATGAATAGCCATATTCAAATGTTTCTAAACCATGGAATGATCGTATTCTGGAGGAAGGTTCCTAGTAGCAGAAACCTGAGTTCTGTCCTGGCTGTGTCCAGTGCCTTGTCTTATTACTAACCATGTGAAAGAGGGTATTCACATCGTATGCAGACAAATCTTGGAGATGGTCTATAGTCAAAGTGGTCATTCAGAGTATAAGATGGTGAAATCAAGTTCAACCAAACAGGCAGGCAGAAGAAAGTAGTTTTGATGGTTATGAATAGTTGAAGGACATGATGTTTAGATTTGTGAAAAAGAATAAACAGATCAAGAAGGAGAAGGATATTTAAGGATATTTAAATATTGGAGGTTTTGTCGTTTAGAAGAGGGACTAAATTAGTTTTCTAAAGAGTGTATGGAATTTATAACTAAATATATTTCAGTTAAGGTAAGAACAATGTACCCAATAGGCTTTTCATAGGAGTTAGTGATTTTCTTGTTGTGAATGGTGTTCACACAGAAGAGAACTCTTAGGGGTCCTTTAGGAGGATTCATGCCTACACAACTTTGTACTTCCCAGAATTTGTGATGTGCTGAGCCTGATTTCTTACCAGTAGAGTAGAATAAAATTAAAAAATAATTTGTACTATCAGATTCTTATGGTGCAAGACATTCTTAAACCCTGAAGAGCAACTGAATCCGCCTGTATCCAAGTTGCCTCGTTCAGATGTCCAGATATCCCTTAACTGACCCAGAAGTATTTATTGTTCACCGGCCATCAGTTTCTTCAAAGCAAGTTAGCCACACCTGGAGCAAGCCAGCTCCATTGCTCATCAGCCAGTTACAGCAATAATGAGATGATGACGGGAGTGACTTGGGGTCACAGGAATTTTACAGGAAACCGGCAGCCCTATGTTATGGAGATGGGACAAAAGATTTCTGGGATGTTTGATCAGGTATAACTTCAACTGCAAGGATGAACCAGTCAGAAGTTTGATAACAGGGAAGCAGCCCAAAAACACATAGGTCAAAACCCAAATGGCTGAAGGCAGGACTTGGTTCAAAAATGTAAAACCAAACACATCACTAAATATTTTACCCAGGGATGTCTCCACTACCTTTCCGATGGTTTATCAGATTATAGTTATCATTAAAGTTATAGTTATCATTAAAGACAGTAACATATAATTAGTGGGATACTCCATAAATGAAAATTCACCTGGACAAAAACCTCAACTCTATTTCACTTTCCTGTCTTAACATGCCCATTATGATCTCAGCATTGTTTCCAGGCATATCTAAATAAAAGACCACCAGATATTCCTTTGCCCTGGGAGAAAGTTTTGTATGGGGAGAAAATTGTTGAATGGAAACACTCAGAGGTGCCACGTTCATTGTAAATTAATTTTTTATTGTGGTACATTTACCCCGACTTCAACAACAAAGTGCCAAATACTAGTGCTGAACAATGCCTACCTGCATGCAAATGCCATCAAAGAAATGTGTGGCCTATGTCAGAGGAACATCGCCCTACAAAATAATCTCTTTATAATCCTGCCCTAATGCGGTGATTGTCAACCCTGAAACCTTTCGACATCACGTAAGCCTCCTGTAATGAAATTCATGGATAATACAACTTCTCTATACATGTGTTTCCAAAAACTTAATGTAGTTTGCAAGTATAATATAAAAGAGAAATGCAAGAAAATTGATGTAGAATAAAAATAATATTTATTTTGACATGTAGGTGCTCTGGCACATAATGTCAGAAAACGTAATGAAAAACTTAGAGACTTGAGCACATATACAATGACTAAGTTTAGATTTAGGAGAAGTAAAATTTATTCAGATACTGCTGATGTATTATATTTTAAATTACAGATTAAGAAAAATTTTGTGAGTGCGTGTACAAATGCTTTAAGGTATAGACAAAGTATTACAGAGAAAGACAGATACCGTATGTTTTCACTCTTACGTGGATCCTGAAAAACTTAACAGAAGACCATGGGGGAGGGGAAGGAAAAAAAAATTAGAGAGGGAGAGAGTCAAACCATAAGAGACTCTTAAAAACTGAGAATAAACTGAGGGTTGATGGGGGGTGGGAGGGAGAAGAAAGTGGGTGATGGGCATTGAGGAGGGCACCTGTTGGGATGAGCATTGGGTGTTGTTTGGAAGCCAATTTGACAATAAATTTCATGTAAAAAAAAGAAAAGAAAAAGAAAATATAGACAAAGTAACAGAGAAGGTGTGTTTACCTAAAGCCAACAATGCAGCATCTGTAAATAAAAACTGAAAGAGTTAGGTTTATTGTTGACTCAAATCCATAATCCATGTCCCTATTGCTAATGTGCTGTTTCTAAAATGGTGACTAATTCTTGGTAAAGTTCAGGACAAAGAAGGACAGTCTTTCCCCATGTACATGTTAGCCACGCTCCTGAGTAATTTTACTATATCAAAGTCATGCCAGCACGAATGCCCATCGACTGATGAACAGATTAAACAAAATGTGAAAGAAACCAGACACAAAAGGTCACATATTATATGATCCCATTTAAATGAAATGTTCAGAATAGGCAAGTAGATTGGTTGGTTTCCGGGAGCTGGAGGGAAGGGGGAATGGGAGAGTGACAGCTAGTTGTTGTTTGGGACTAACGGAAATGGTCTGGAATTAGATAATGGTGATACACAACCTTTCTTTTCCCTTTTCTTTTTTTTTCCCCTTTTCTGTTTTGTTTTGTTTTGGTTTTGGTTTTGGTTTTTGGTTTTTGTTTTGTTAAGTATAGTTGGCCCACAATGTTCCGTTAGTTTCAGGTGTACAACATAGTGATTCAACATCTTGATATATTATGCTCCATTCGCCATAAGTGTAGTTGCCATCTAGATATACAACCTTTTGAATATACTAACAACCATTGATTTGTATGCTACTTTAAAGGGTGAACTTAGGCGTGCCCGGATAGCTCAGTTGGTTAAGCATCTGACATTGGCTCAGGTCATGATCTTGTGATTCATGGGTTCTAGCCCCGTGTCGGTCTCTGTGCTGACAGCTCAGAGCCTGGAGCCTGCTTCAGATTCTCTCTCTGCTCCTCTCCTGCTTGTGCGCTCTCTCTCTCTCTCTCTCTCTCAAAAATAAATAAATCAAAGGAGGAAGGGTGAATTTTATGGAACGTTAATTATGCCTCAGTTTTTTTAAAAAACATGCAAAATTTCTCTTTTGTGCCTGAGTTCACTTCTGGGCTCAGATCACTTAAAACAGGTTTTCACTTACACCAACGTTCACTGTGACATTAATTATTCTTTGGGACAATGACTCTGCCTTGAGCAGCATTATGTCGCGTAATTTAGGCATACAGCATCTTCTTCTCACCACATAGCAGTAGCAGCCCATAACCCCTGTAGCAACAATAAATCGTTGCACAAATTTCCACATGACCCATAAGGGTAAGGTTTTGCTCTTGTTAAGAACTACAGTCATAACAGCACGCAAAAATAATTAAGACGTATCAATACTTGGCGCTGTACTTTGCTGGATTTCCATCTGACAGTCAGCCCTTACCACCCCTTAGGGATTTCAAGGACTGTTCAAGCTGTGTCTGTTGGTTCCTTCATCTGCCTTTCCCTCCCCATCCAATTTTTAAGACAGCAATGCAGAATATATTCTTATCCCGTGATCCATGAGATGATTGCAGGTTTCTGTTTGGATTTTTTCCAAAATAAAAATTATTAAGATGTGCGGTATTCCTCAGAATTTACAGCCTCTCTTAAGATTCAATAATGATATGTTTCTTAGAAGGAGCTTAACAACTTTATAGTTCAGTAGTGCTTTGAGGTAGAGGGTGCATTAAAAAAACACACACAAAGCTTCCAAACTATTTAGGATTTTTTTTAATGTTTCTCAAAGCTTTTTCATTCTTGCTTGAGTTTTTTTTTTTCTTTTTTCATTTAAAACAGCAGTTAAGAGAGCCTCAAGGCATGGGAAGGGCTTCAAATGTGAAACTTAGTAACTGACTGATGGCTTGCAGGGTTGAAGCTGCACTGTGGGCTGCTTGGCATCACAAAAAGCAACTAAGAATCTTTTCAGTTTTTCTTTTAATGAATCGTTCCCTTCCAAATGCTGAAGGCTTCAAACCAAGATCTAAGTCATTGATTCCTAAACCAAGTTTTGGTGCACACAAAGATGTCTCTAATGGCTTCAAAGAGAGTCTAAAAGTCTCAAAATACTTTATTTTTATTTATAGTCTTTTTCAAAATAGAATATGCCCTGAGAGTAACTTAGAAAAGATGGATAATGCAACTCAGACTTTCTCAAAAATACTATCTTGGCCTGCTGGTCACTGGCCAACATCACTGGGAGCATGCTTTCTGCAGCCTCCTGTGGACGATTGCCATTTGTGGGATGGGATTTTGATGAAATAATTATTCAGCTTAAACATTGATTATAGTTCCAAAGAGAGGAGAAAAGAAGGCATTGATTTCAAAATGTCATTCTCTTCCTAAACACCACAGAGTATTTTTTTATGTTTATTTATTTATTTTGAAGGGTGGTGGACAGAGAGAGAGAGGGAGAGTGAGAATCCCAAGGGGGTCTCTGCTCAGCACGGAGCCCCACGTGGGGCTTGACCATGACCGTAAGATCGTGGCCTGAGGCTAAACCAAGAGATGATTGCTTAACCCACGAACCAGGTGCACCAACTGAGGATTTTTAAATCCAAGAGAAGAATTAGAGAGAGATCTTATATTTTTCATGATAATTCCATTTGGCCTCCAACATAAACACTGCAAATTCTACAACTGGATATAAAAACTCTTTGTGTCAAATATTGTAGTCTAAACATAAAATTAATGATCTCTTTGAATAAGGTGAACCCTACATTTCAAATTGCTCACATTTCACATTTATTCCAGATTGCATGTAAAAAGCATAATAGATTTGGGTCAGATCAAACACATTATTAAAAAAACTCAAGACCGGCTAAAAGTCTCTCAGGGACAGCCTTTCAATTAGCCGGGAAACAGTGGTCATTATGTTGGTTTTCTACCTTCTGAGGTATTTAACAGATGTCAGTGACATTTGACATGTGTGCATATGTAAGACATGGATTTGACAGAGGGGGCTTTGAATTTCTATGAAATTCTATGAATTTCAGGGTTGGCAACTCAAAGCCTAGTTTAAGCGTTTGATAGAAAAGTGAGTCTTTGGGGCCCTCATTCTACCCTCTCTGCTCGGAGAACTTCCAGCTCTAAGGCCAAAGTTCCTGAACACACATGAGGACGTATAGGTCCATTACTTGTTCATTGTTGGAGCAATTGGTTTTTTTTTCTTTTTTAACTTTTTATTATAGCAAATTTCAAGCATAAAACAAAAGTGGATGATATAGTATAATGAACACTTGTTTACCCAAAACCCAGCTGAAACAAATGGTGGTACGTCGCCCAACTTTTTTTATTCTCCACATGCCCACCAACATCCCCCACCCCAGATTATTTTGAAGCAACTCTTATCATCTCAACTGTACATCTTTCAGGCTGTAAAAGGTAAGGCACCTTTTAAGAAAACATAATCACGATATGATTACCAAAACTAATAAACAATTAATGAATCATTAATATCACCAAATGCCAGATCAGTGCTATTTGTGCTCTTCTGATTATCTTATGATTTTTCAGTAAGTTGCAAGATCCAAATATGGATGCAAGTTCCATATGCAAAAATGGATTGATATGTTTCCTAAATCTTGCGGGTTTCCCTTCTATCTTGCTTGGTTTTTTCCATCTGAAAAAAAAAAAATTGAAACAGTCGCTTGCCTCTGTCCTGTAGAATTTTCCCAAAGTCTTCACTTTGTGGATTAGATCTCTATAGTATTGTTTAAAACAATCCCGTCCCTTGAATTTCCTATATATCAGTAATGAGATCAAGAGGCTGGATGAGATTCATGTTGTATTTTTTTGTTCTTTCTTTCTTCAGGTAAGACTTCTCCAACAAAGATTTATACTTTCATCAGGAGGCACATAAGGTCTGGTTGCCTCTTTTTGTGATGTCATTGATCATCAGTGATTGATTACCAGTCATTGATGATCACTACTCAGATTCACTGATTTCTTAGAAGTTAGAAATAGTGATATTTTGGGGATGCCTGAGTGGCTCAATCAGTTGGTCGTCTGACTTCAGCTCAAATCATGATCTCATGGCTCGTGAGTTCAAGCCCCACATAGTGCTCTGTGATGATAGCTCAGAGCCTGGAGCCTGCTTTGGATTCTGTGTCTCCCTTTCTCTCTGCCCCTCCCCCACTCATGCTCGCTCACTCTCTCTCTCTCTCTCTCTCTCCTTCAAAAATAAATATTGAACAAATTTTTAAAAAAAGAAATAGTGATATTTTTAATTCTCTCATTCCTTCTTTGTTTATTAACTGGAATACTTGTCTAAAAAGGAAATTTTCTCCTCATCATTATCTAGAGGTACAGATTTTATAAGAAGGCATAATAAATGCTTGCTTCTCTTCATTTGTCAGCTTTCAAAATATTGAGATGTTTCATCAGCATCCTCCAAAGTAATCAGTGACTTTTTTAGTATTGTTGTGACTTTGTGAAGGTCAGTATATTTGATGTCTTTTGTTTCTTTGCATGTCTCATCCTTACTGAAGCTCAAATTGCCCCCTCTTCTGCCGTTTGAAACTTATTGAGGGCTTTCCAGGGACTTTTGAAGGCAAACCAGAAAGGAATTTCAGTAGGAATTGCAAGGGCTTCCTGAGCAGCGATTAAGAGCCCCTTCCCTATTGTTGGGGTGCCTGGGGTCTCAGTCGGTTAAGTGTCTGACTTCAGCTCAGGACATGATCTCATGGTTTGTGAGTTTGAGCCCTGCATTGGGCTCTGTGCTGACAGCTCAGAGCCTGGCGCCTGCTTCACATTCTATGTGTCTCTCTTTCTCTCTCTTAGTCCCCAACTTGCTCTCGCTCTCTCTCTCTGTCTCGGAAATAATTAATGAATAAACTTTAAAGAGAGAGAGAGAGTTCCCTTTGTAGAGTGCTTTACAAAGTGCTAACACTCTTTTGTCTCATTTGGACTCACCCATCATTTTAGCAGTGTTGGGTTTGGGTTCTCAGACAGTACCTGATGGTACCCATGTTGAATAGTAGAGGACACATAGCCCAGATGAATGAAACAACTCTGCCAGGGTAAACAAGCCTCCTTGATTATGGAGCTGTGATGAATATCAGATCTTCTGATATCAGGGCTCTTAACACTGTGTCTTAATAAAGCTAAACCCTATTTATCCTTCTTATGGTTGTTCCCATCCCAGTCTTGAGAACAACCTTAGACACCTTCTAAGATACTTGAAGACACAAGTGTGTGATTAAATCCACAGTTACCCGTTCCCACAGAACATTGGAATGTTATGGGCCAACATAGTGAATTATACCATGTTCTATTTTCTCTTGATGAGATTCACAGTCCATGAAGTTCATCAAAAAGTCCATATCCCAGGATGAAGGAATATTGAGAAAGTGTTGCCGAGTAAGCACTTTGTAAAGAATGAACCTTTTTTTAACAAGTCCTTCTTAGTTGAGCAGGGGTAGGGAGAAGTTGGAGTTACAAGAGGAAACTCAAAAAAAAAAAAAAAAGAATTTCAGGTTGGACTAGCTTTTCCTGGGAAAGGATGAAGCCTTGTGATAGGTATCTTACTACTGTCAAGCATTTTGCTGTAACCTGGGAAACTGGATCATTTTCCTGCTGCCTAGAGATCTGACATAAGCATATTTTCTTAAGCATGTTTCAAGTCGATTAGCTTCAACCGTAGTGTTTTAAATGGTCTAATGATCTCCAACCATTAGTGTTTTTGTCCATTACAGGTTGGGAGTAAATGGGAATTTGCTGAAAATTCGGGCGCGGGTTTTGTTCTCCTAGGTAATAAGATAAAATAAAATTTTCTTAATGACTCTTTAAGCAGTTGACTGAAAAAAACAATAACTGTGACTCAAATTAATATGAAGGCAAAGGCTTTCAGCTAAAGAACAACCATAGATGTTACTAACCTCCTAACATCTTTCCATCTGTGTTCTCTGTTACTGAAATTTCTATGTTCTCAGAGATGAGCAGGGCCCTCCGGGTTGCTCAATGGATTATGCAGAAGTAAGTGGATGCCACAACAATATGAAACGTCTGAATGAAAAGCTCAAAATGAAATCAGTCTGCTTCTAACAGATGTCTAGGTATACAAGTTTCTTAAACCAATAGTTAAATCATGGGTTAGCAATCTTTTTTTGTGTAGACGGTCGGGAAGTAATTGTTTTAGACTTTGCAGGGGACTACTGAACCTGCCATCACCACTTGCAAGAAAGCATAGACAATACATATACAAATGGATAGGGCTGTATTCTGATGTAATTTATTTACAAAGTTATTTGCAAGAGCAAGTAACAGACTAGATTTGGTGTTTGAGCCATAGTTTGCACACCTCCAACATAGACGGGGACAGAATATTTTGCTTTCATGTGAGAATTTGACACTTAGTGGCAGATGTGAGAGGAAGGGTATGGATTATAGAATATTTTTGTTGTTGTTGTTGTTGTTATATTTATTTATTTTTATTGTAAAACTGTTTTAAAGATAGTGTGGCTCTGGCAGAAGGTCACAGATCAAATTTCTGCAGGGTGAAAACTTTCAGTTACATGAGAGATGTACGTGTGTATAAGATTTTGGAAGTGGTGAGGTTAGAGTTCAGCAGAAAGAACCTGCCCTCCCAACATAAAGGGATCCTGGTACTCCCATGTGGAAATGTCCAGTGTCTCCATCTCCTCTAATGATGCGATGAAATCTCCCTATTTTTAAAGATTGGGAAATAATTGAAAAGTGTTTAACACAATGCACAGGAAAACCAAAACAAATCTCAAGGTGTCCAGAAAAGTATCCATCAAGTACACAGTAGGTTCTCAATAAACATATGTTAGAAAGGAAGAGGAAAGGGAATAAGGGAAAGAGAGAGGGATGGAGGCAGAGAGGCTGAGAGGAAACCAAAAAGAAAAGGTCAAAGTCAAAAAAAAAAAAAAAAAGGAAAAAGAAGCAAATGGTCAAAGTCGTTCCATAAACCACCAGTTTTCAAACTCCAAGCAAAAGACTACATCTGTTCATTCAGCACTGCTCTCATGATGTGGTATGTATTAGAAGAGAGGAGATGTTCTGTATTTATTCAGCCAAAATGATACGTGCCATTTGCAACCTACCAGAAATGAAACAAAGTGAAGACCAAGGCCCTGGAGAAAGAAATCTTGATTTTCATTCAAGCCCCCCATCGTGGAAGGCAGGCAGTGCTCATGTCCAGCCTCACTGCATGAGCAGTAGCAATCCCTCCCTCACTGTATGTGGTAACATCTGGGAGCTTTGTAAGGATGCCAGTGCACGCTCTCAGAGCTTCTGAGATTCTGATTTC
The DNA here is from genome assembly GCF_023721935.1 of Panthera uncia. NCBI lineage: Eukaryota > Metazoa > Chordata > Mammalia > Carnivora > Felidae > Panthera > Panthera uncia. Next base: position 34,377,133 of record NC_064816.1, read on the forward strand.
ATGGGTCCAGTGTGAAGCCCAAGGTCTTGATGTTTTTTGCTTCTTAGTTCTCTCCATGCTATCGTAAAACACAGCCAGACTCGGAACCACTAACCTCAACATGAAGGACATAGGTGGTGATGACATTAGGATGATATTTAGATTTACGAAGAATAGACAATAAAAAATTGTTTCAGATGGCCATTGAGTGATGTCTCCAATAACTCATGCCATGTTGCATTGACTCATCCCGCTAGTTGAACGGTCCACACAATAACCCTCCCTAATCTTGCCCCAAACTACCACCTGACCCATGTCTTAGACCAGGGGTTGGCAAACTTAGTTCGCTGTCTGCTTTTGTATAGCCTGTGAACTAAGAATGGTTTTTATGTATTTAAATGACTGAAAAAGAATGTTAAGGAATAATATTGGTGGCAAATCAAAATGATAAGAAACTCAAATCCCAGTGCCTATAAATAAAGTTTTATCGGAAGCTAGCCATGCCTGTTCATTCATACGTAGTCTGTGGTTGCTTTTATACTACAATGGAGGAGTGAATAATTGCAAAGGGAATGTGTGGCCTACAAAGCCCAAAATGTTTACTGTCTGACCCTTTACAGAAAAACGTTGCTGACCCATGTCTGGGAGGGTGTAGACCCTTTTATTTGCAGAGACTGACAAATATAATGAACAATTACAAAGCCTGTGTGCTAACCCAACAAATGATTATGTCCCCCTCGTGTCACAGGCTCCTTCCATGGGGCACTGAGATTCTGAATCGTTGGACCCTTTGGGCAGTCTGGAGATGTCTGTCAACTCTTTTCCAGCATCATAGTTTTCAAATGCATAAAATAAAATACACAGGATTTAAAGAAAATTATATTAAAATTCAGTTATCAAAATATTCTTTAATGTGATATAGTAATATCTGTGCCTCTTTATTAAAGCATTAAATAATAAAATCTCACGGCAGGTTTATTAACTATCATAACTGTAAAGCAGTGGTAAGTGTAAAATATTTTGAAATATCTGTAACTGTAATGTGACATGAAATACCTGTGATTTCTCTAGGTAACAAAGTCGGAGGTAGGGTTTAAACCACTGTGGTTATTTGCCCACATTCATAATAGAAGAAGATGCTAAATTTAAGTTCGAGTTTGATGCAAATAGAGATTAATGCTTTTCTAACCACGCAGAGTTTCATGAAAACAAAGATACGATGTTCTTCTAACCAGGTTAGTGGACTCCTCGAACTTTATTCATAGGCCAGCATTCATGGACTCAAGGCTAAAAATTCGTGAGAGTCTCTGTCACTTCTGGGCCCATGGACACTTGCCTTTGAGCCTCCGCTTCCCATCAGTAGACAGAGAAGAGAGAGGACCATTCTGGAATTGTTAAGGGACAGCCCTGGAAGTGGTAATACAGTACAAGAGCCCACATTCCATTAAGTAGAAATCCAGGTTATGGCCCCACATAACTGCAAGGGAGCCTGGGAAATGCAGTCCACTGTGTGCCTGGGAAGGCTGAGAGACCCACATGGTGAACCTCTGGCTCGTCTCACCACAGACTTCTCTCCAGAGCACTACACAGAATGCCTGTGGAAGCGGCATTGGTCTGCTTTGACTGCCATAACAAAACACCACAGACTGAGTAGCTTAAATAAGAGAAATTTGTTTTCTTCCAGTTCTGGAGGCTGGAATGCCAGGATCAAGCTGCTACCAATTCGACTCCTGGGGAGGGCCCACCTTGTAACTCATAGATGACTGCCTTCTCACTGCGTACTGTGGAGAGAGAGAGTGAGCTCTCTGGTGTCACTTCTTGTAAGGATGATAATCCTATGGGATCAGGGCCCACCTCTTATGACCTTCTATAAACTTAATTACTCCTTATACGCCATTACACCGTGTCTCCAAAAGCAGCCACACTGGGGGTTAGTCCTTTAACAAATGAATTTGGGGAGAACACGTATCAGTCCACAGCAGAAGCCATGTGTCAAGTTCCTCTCTAAGACTTGGAGAAAGGAGGATGTTTTTTTCAGAGACTTACTGGTTGCTTGATCCTAATATGGTAAACAGCTCCACATTTTTCCATTTTCATGTTTTATCCCAAAGCAACAGAGCATTACATTAATTGACTTGTCTTATTAATTCAATAAGCCGCTTCCAGGGTGAAATGCTTAGCTATGCTTGTTTGTTTTGGGTCCTTTTTGGTCGTTGGGAGAAAGCTTCAAGGCTCGAATCAGTCAGCTGTTTTTCACAGTCACTGAAAATTTTTTACGCACTGGTGAAGATTTGCCGCATTTGGAATTACTACAAACTGCTAGTTTCTCATTATATTATAATTTAATTCACACTTTTTGGGACGATAAGAAAATATTAGGTAGTTCACATATTGTAGTCGGATATTTGCTCACGGATAGTTAATACTGTATTTTAGCATTTATTTTCAATGGCATTCAGTGCAGTAAATTTGACAGCATCAGTTAAAGCCGAAAGAAACTCTTGTGTGATGATGGTCATTCTAGCCTAAAACAGTGAAATGTGGACCTCAATCAAATACTTTTTTGAAAATAAAATTAGGAAATCAACTGAGTAGTGAAAACTTCCTGCAAACAAGTGGGGGTGGGGGGTGGAACTCTAGATATTTAATGATCAGATCCTTACATTTATACACCTTAAACTGACACACTGTTATTTGTCATTTGTATCTCAATAATGCTGGGAGAAAATCTAGATATTTAAGAGACAAAAATCTTACAGGATTAAAATCATTCCTGATAGCGACTTTTAAAGGACTCCCCAGCCTTGTACTGTTGGTTTTCTTTTTCACAAAATCCTTCGGTATGGCACCAGAACAGTACAGATGGGTGCCTAATGTGTGTTTTTAATGAGATTTATGTTGATGATGATAAATATGCTATTTTGTGAAACCACATGGGATAGGTACTAAAGCATGGTGAAGGGATGTTTTAAACAATTGTTAGCAATTTAGATACTAATCTCAAGGACAATTTGAAATTTACATTATTAATATGAAAATAGCATTTTAAAGCAAGAGCATAGTCTCCTTTCTCCACAAGGACACAGACGTGCATGTTTTTTTTTTTTTCCTTCTTTGCAAAGAGGCCATTGAACAACAGGTTTTTAGCAAAAATCCAAGAAGGTTTAAAGTGCTTATTCTAAAAACTGTCTAATATGTTGAGCCTGCAAAGCAGCTCATACTTAGAAAAGTGGGTTTAATATGAATAAATATTCGTGGCCCAGTGCCCACTTAAGCCTGGAATAAAATGTGAAGTAACCAAATATTATTTTAAGCTTTCCTCTGGTGTATTATAGCAGAACCTGATACAAATCAAAGATGAATGCATTAGGTAAAAGGGTTTTTATTGCAAAGAATTGACTTTTTAACAGGTTTTCCTGTAGTAATATTAAGAAACTGATAATGATGAAAATGTAAAATTAGTAGCTTATGTGATCTTTTTCAGGGCGTGCTCTGTTAGCTCTGGGACTTCAGAAACAACTTCCTTGCTTCCACACAAAACATAGCCAAAAGACTGGGAGCACATGAATCCATGCATTCATCTGTTCCTTTGAATATTTAATTATTCATTCATTTAAAATCCATTTGGTTATTCAGCAAATGATCTTGAATACCTACTATGCGCCAGGCTTTTTCCCATTTATTTATTTTATCACATATTATTTTTTGCCCATGCATTTCAGGAATACGTTCCCTGAGGGAAAAAAAAGCAATTCAAACAATAGCAAGCATACAAAGGAAAAAAAATCTAAACTCTCACTTCACTCTTTCCAATGCCTTCACCATAACTAACCAAGCCCCAGATTAGGAGTCAACAGGCAGTGAGCCCACAGGCTAGATTTTATTTTTGTACATTCCATGAGCTAAGAATCTTTTTACATTTTGAAAGGGTTATTTAAAAATAAAAACATGAATAATATGTAGCAGCAACTGTTTTAGGGCCTGCAAAGCCTAAAATATTTCCAGTCTGGTCCTTTAGAGACAAAAAATGTTCAACTACTGGCATAGACTTCCAGACCTTTTGCTAGGTATGTATCTATGTCTGTACATATATAAACACACAAAAAGACAGAAATCTACAGTGTTGCATATTTTTATTTGTCCATGGCTGTGCAACTTCCTTTTTTTGTTGTTGTTTTCTGCTTTATAGTGTATCTTGAAGATTGTTCTGTGTCAATATGTTTGCCTCAATTTCTTCTTTTTTAACTTCTAATAGCATTTCATACACGTTGTGTATTCCCTGCTTCTAGAAAGCCATTGCCCTCTCTTCCATTGGGAGCAACGTTTCTCTGAAAAGGCTCCCCGATGCATCTTCATTTTAGCCCTCAACCACACGTCCCTGTCGTCCATTTTAAATATGCATCCTTTCATTTATTCATTCTACAAAACTTTTTTTGATACCTACTCTATGTTGGGTACTCGTCAAGCCCCTAAGGACTCAATAGTGAAATAAACAGATCAAACTTCCTGCCTCAGAAAGCATACGTTCTACTAGAAGGAACGGAACCAGTTGGTGAAATAAAATACAAGGCAAGGAAGGACAAGATGAAATGTTAGAGGATGGGGCTTGAAATTGAGATCAAGTGGTCCTAGATGGCCTCCGTGAGAAAGTGACTCTTGAGAACAGACCCTTAGAAAATGAGGGTGCTATGAAGGACAATATCTGAAGGGAGGCATTTTGGACAGAAGGAGCAATGAGTAGAAAGGCCCTGAGGTGGGCTGATGTGTGGTGAATCTGAGGAAGATCAAAGATAGCAGGAAGATCAGAAGGGCAGAAGCAAAGTGAACGAAGAAGAGAGAGGTAGCAATGACATCAGAAAGGTCATAAGGACCTGTATTGTGTGGGACTTCTGGGCTATAGTAAGGACTTGGGCTTTTAATCTAAGTAAGATGGGAGCCATGGTAGGGTATTGGGCACAAGAGTGACATGGTCTAATTTTCTTTTAATAAAATAATTCTGGTTGCTTCTTGAAAACAAATTGTAGAGGTGGAAATACAAATATAGAAGCCGCTGGACCAGTTAGGAGACTATGATCACAATCTAGGCGAGATATAATGGCAGCCCAGAATGGGGGTGGAAGTGAGGGTGTATTGTGGAGTGAATGTTTATATCCTCCTAAATTCATAGGTTGAAATTTTTTTTTTTTTTGAAAGAGAGAGAGGCGGGGGGGAGAGAGAGAATGAGTGGGGGAGGGACAGAGAGAGAAAGAGCAAGAATCCCAAGCACGCTCTGCATTGGCAGAGCCCGTTGCAGGGCTCAAACTCACAGAGCTTGAGATCATGACTTGAGCCAAGACCAAAGTCGGATGCTTAACTGACTGAGCCACCCTGGCACCCCCATATTTTGAAATCTTAACCCCCAATATGATGGTATTTGGCCTTTGGGAGGTAATTAGGGTTAGATGAGGTCATGAGGGTGAGGGGCTCATGATGAGATTAATGTCCTTATATAAAGAGGAGGAGATTCAGGATCTCTCTCTCCCTGCTCTCCACCATCTGAGATTCGATGAGAAGACAGCCATGTGCAACTTAGGGAGAGGACCTTCACCAAGCACCAGATCTGCTGGCACCTTGATCTTGGACTTCCCAGCCTCCAGAGCTGTGAGAAATAAATGTTTATTGTTTAAGCCCCTCAGTCTATGACATTTCATTACAGCAGCCTGAACTGATTGAGACAAGGTGGTAAGAAATGGATGCTTTAAACAGCCAGAAGAAGGGAAAACCAGCTTTGAGACTCTAGTACCTTGATCAGTAGGTAAATCCCTCTCATTCCAAAAATGATGACCTTGTGTTATAGGACAAAACTTCAGATTTCAAGGAAAGGCCAGGGTCAGCCTAGAAAATAAATCTTAATGTCTGAGATCACATCTTATATGGGCTACACATCCTTAAAGTTAGGGTTTATTAGTTACTTTAAGATCAAGGCCATGTTCTCATTAAGTGTCATCGTAGAAGATTAGTTGTAGGGTCTGTTGTGAAACCAGTCAACCTGAGAGAAGGCAACAAGGTTTCTCTTTGCAACTGCTCCAAGAGAGAATGTAATAATATGTGCAATTGCTTTAAAACTGAAATATGGAAAGAGTCTGACTGTAGGCCAAAGCACATGGAAGTTCCCAGAAAGTAGGTGAATGAGGACAGTAAACTCTTTGTCACCAAGTATTTCTTAGGATGAACTATTGGCTCAATAAGAGAGAAGAGAAGGGCACCTCGGTGGCTCAGTCACTTAATTGGTGACTCTTGATTTTGGTTCAGGTCATGATCTCACAGTTCATAAGATCAAGCCCCACATCGGGCTCTGCGCTGACAGTGTGGAGCCTGCTTAGGATTCTCTCTCCCTCTCTCTCTCTGCCCCTCCCACATGTATGCTTGCCCCCTCCCAAAATAAATAAACATTTAAAAAAATAAGAGAGAAGAGAGACTTATTATGTCTTTTATTTTTTTTATTTTTATTTTTTTTTAATTTTTTTAACATTTATTTATTTTTGAGACAGAGAGAGACAGAGCATGAACGGGGGAGGGGCAGAGAGAGAGGGAGACACAGAATCGGAAGCAGGCTCCAGGCTCTGAGCCATCAGCCCAAGCCTGACGTGGGGCTCGAACTCACGGATCGCAAGATCGTGACCTGAGCTGAAGTCGGACGCTCAACCGACTGAGCCACCCAGGCGCCCCTTTATGTCTTTTAATGAGAGACCACTGCCTGATTCTCTACAAGTGGAAGGAGATGCCACCAAGGAGCTAAGTATCCATCCTGGTGTGATACACAGGCTATCACATGGCTTCTTCCAGCACTTTCACTACTCTAGGGACTTGGGAGTCATTTCTAATTGTTAAACCAAGACTCATTTTTACCCACAGTGTTGTAGATACCTCACTTTTGCCCTTCTTTACCTACTTTTCACCACATCTCTGCCTCCAGGCTGACCTTTAGGTATGACGTCACAGGTTTCCGTATTTCCCGCCTGTCATTTTGTTCAACCAACAGGGGACTGTTAGTCAGGAGAACACTGAGGTCAGGGAATAATCCCTGCAGGAGTACATGGCATATAACGGACCAAACGTCACCTGTTTGCTAACCCTGAACTAGAGAAGCTACAATTTCCTATCTCTTAAAATCCATAATTTCATATTTCTCCTTTCTCTCTATTCCTCCTTTTTGACTTACCTTACTTATTTTGGTATTATGAACCACAAGCGTCTTCCTTTGCCTTTCAAGCTGCTCTTCAGTTTCATTCGGCCTTAAGTTTGCAACGTCAGATTCCACACTGCCCTTTCTCGATCCCACTCTCTGGGTTTTGGGTGCATTTGGTGTTTAAAGGTATGTCACTGAGGCTGGCCGAGCTCTCCGTAACAATCCCTAATAAAGGACATCTCATATGACTCCTCTACCTGAGCTACCTTCCATCCGTCTCCTTCTCACCCATTCCACATAAGGAAAGGTATTCAATTGCTATCACAGCATCTTCTGTACCCAGAAAGGCAGCTATGGTCTCTGATGCAGTTTCAGAAAGCAAAAACTGATTATATTTATTTCCTTTACCAAGACAAACAGCTGTCTCTTTCACCGGCAACAGTTATGATAGGGTTCACTTCTACCCGATGAATTTAATTGGCTATATTTCTAGAATGCCAGCATCAGCAGTGCTTCACTGGTTCATCAATAGCTGTTATTTCATCTGCCGAACACAGAGAAGGGCATAAATCCATAGCCATAAAGATGTTCAGTGGTTAAACAGTCTCTAGCATACACGAGGGCTAGATTGAAGAGTGAGCTCATAGAGAAACTATTATACTGGAAACTGGCTCTGGTATGGATCTCCAAAGAATGAGGTCAGATAGCTACAAGTGAGGGTCCTTCATGGAGGCCTATTTTAGTTTTCAAAGACCCAAGGATTTCCTCAAAAGAGGGCTTTACTTATGAGATTGCGCCGGAAAGATAGAAGTGAAAAACCACCCAGCAGGTAAAACGACAGCCTTTGGCATCTGAATGGCTTGGACTTGAATTCTCTCTTGAATTGCTTCCTGGGTAACACTAGGCAAGTCACTTAACTTTCTGAGCGTACGTGTTTCCCTTGTCTATTGATGTTAATGATTTGCCAAGTTATAGGGTTATTGGGATCCTTAAATAACTTTGGTAAGTAATTAGCATAGTGCCTGGCATAAAGTAAGTACTCAAGAAATACTTGGATTTTGATGGTTATGATGACAGTAATTATCATCATTATTTGTCAAACTGCGGGGCATTTTGCATTCTTATTTCCCTCAAACAGATCTTCTCTCCCTCTCTTTCTTCCTCTTTTATGAATATAGATATATAGATATATTGTAGCAATACATATATATTATCACCAACAAAAGAGTTCTCTCTCTAAATACCCAAGTTCATCAAGGCCCTCCCTCCCTTAAAGATCACTCTGCATGGGGACCTGTTTGGCTCAGTCTGTTAAGCATCAGACTTCAGCTCAGGTCATGATACTTTGGCTCGAGTCATGACCTCACGGTGCGTGAGTGCTCAGGTTGCGTTTTATATTACGTGTATTCCATTACCAGGACCATGGGCAGGAGCTGCTGACAAGATTCGCTGCAGAGTTGTGTGATTTAATACAAAGTTCTTGGTTAAGGAAGTATGACAAGTTGAACCTGCTAATTTAATCGCCATTTGTTCACGTGCTCCTCCTCACATGAAGGTCTCTGCAAAAGAACAGAAAAGGAGACAAAAGAGTTGAGAATAATGTTTCTTCATGTGCTGTCTTGGAACCTAAGAGACAACATCTTGAAGTCAGAGCGGTTACTGTGTAGCTCAAGGGTTAGCAAATTTTTTTCTGCAAATGTCATGTCCTAGTTCAGGCTGCAATAACAAAATACCATAGACTGGTGGCTTATAAACAACAGGTATTTATTTGTCACAGTTTGGGAGGCAAGAAATCTAAGCTCAGGGTGCCAGCAATGGTAGAATGAGGGCTCTCTTCAAGATGGCAGACATCTTCTTTTATCTTATCTAGCTGAAGGGGCTAGGAAGCTCCCTGGGACTTCTTTTATAAGGGAATTGGGATTTCAACAGGTGAATATTGGGGAAGCACCAATATTCAGACTATAGCAGGCCAGATAGTAAATGTTTTAGGTTTTGTGAGCAATAAAATCTCAGCTGCAACTACTCAACGCCACTGTTATAGCTTGAAAATGGCCATAGGCAATACATAAACAAAGGGGTGTGCCTAGGTTCCAATAAAACTTTACTTACATACAACAGTGAGCAGCTAGACTCAGCCCAACCTCTAATCGAGTTTATCTGTGCCAAAGCAAGTCTACCTTCCGACTAGATATGACACCTGGGACATAAAATGTGGAGATACAAATGGACTTTCCTATTGGATATAGCCAACATAAGTAATAGTGGTCATTCTTGGTTTTATTTTCTGGGTTACTTAGGATCTATTTCCCTTCGCGTCATTTGGGAACCACTGTCACCCGACCCTCTGTTCACGTGCTTTTGCTTTGTCTGGGCTTCTGGCTCCATGAGTAGAGAATGTGACCAAAATCTAACCAATGAACACACCAATTCCCCAAGCCACAGTGACTGGCGCAGGGATGGGGCGTGGTCCCAAACTGTCCAACCGGGGTAAGGTTTGTGATATGTGCAATCAGAAAGAATCCCCCAGAAGCACGTCTAGAGATTAGGACTTGAGTATAAATCGTTTACCTGACAAATGATCTCAGGAAATATTGGTTGACATTATCAGGTAAATTATAAGGGAGGGGAATTGGAGCTTCATCTTGGGGGACGAGGAGTCGGTGTAGAACAGGAGCCGCCAGAGGGGTGCACATTTATCCAGGTCAGTCACTGGTAAAGGGCTGCTCCTGGGCATGTTCATCCCTCCTACCTCTGGCCCACCCTGAGTACAAGCAGAGTAGAAGTTTTAGTCACCAAAGGGTAACATCAAGCAAAGAGATACAGATGCTAGAATTTGGAAGTTAGATCCTGCTGCCCTGAAATAAGACCTAAGGAGGATATGGGTAAGGCACCTTTAGCTTTTGCTACCACGGAATGTTGTTAGTCTCCCTATTAGGGTTCTGAAGAAAGTGGGGCTTATTTGACTCAGTTTGAGCCCTTGCATTATACTACGCCTGAAATCACCCCACAGGCATTTTCGTTATGGGAGCCCAAAAATTTCCTTTTCACTTAAACCAGATTAAGTTTCTTACCATATGAATCAACAAGGACTAAAAATGGGAAGTTAGAATTCTTTTTCCACTCATAGTGATTCATCTTAAAATCTGATAAATATTTTGAGGCATAGAGAATTCCAAAAGGATAATAGGTATGGATATAGATATTATCTATTATTATAGATACAGATCATATGTATCATATGATATCATCTATATGTCTGTCTATACTTCTATGTAGGAGTCTGAAACTGCATTCAGGGGAAAGGTTCATAAATATGTTGGTGTTTGAATAGTACACAAAGTCACCAGATCCCCACAACCCGTCCATCCACCCACAAAATACAAGCCCAGGAATATCCGCTTCCATGAAAAGAAGTAAGTGTGCAAAATTGCCCAGGAGACTTCCTGGAGTTATTTAATAAGAGGCAGATATCTATTCCTCATAACAACTTCTTTTGGTCCACAATCTCTGTGCTTGTGGTTTATCTCTCTTTTTCATTCTTTCCACTCTTATTTGCTAAAAGGAATTAAAGGATTAGAGCTGAGATGATCTGGACAAATAGAAGAGGATCAGAAGATAATAAGAACAGGAAAACCAAATGTAGTCATTTCAGGGAAAGTCAGGGAGTCAAGGAAGTAAGCAGAGGACAACACATGCTTATAAGTGCAAGAGAAGGGTCGGAAAAAAGATTAAAAGAAATTTTTTGTAATGCCTAAAGCATACACTGTATTCTCGGATGAAGGGAATCTATTTCTGTTATATTTTTGCGCAGGCTGCTATTTCATTCTATGTGATTCTGGGCTGATCCACACGTACACAAGCTAAATAAGCGTGTGAAACCCTATGGCATCTGTGACCCATGTGGTCAGTCTATGGTATCTCATTCGGGAGGCATAGTTCAACAGCCCCGCTATAGATTGAGATGGACTCCATTTGCCTATTTAATATTTCTGTTGAATATCTTCTGTGCCAGCTGTGTTCATGCCACTAGTGATTCAACAGTGAACAAACTAAACAAAAAGTATTTTCTCATTGATTTTACACTGAGGGGAGGAAAACATATGTCAATCAAAATAAAATGTGTGACAAGTTAGATGAAAAGCGATATGGAAAAAAGTGCAGCAAAAGACGATTGGGAGCACTGGGAGCAGAGAGCTTCCTTGAGATGATGACTTTTGTCCCAAAGTATGAAGGAAGCCAGGAGAGAGGCAGTTGTCTGAGGAAAGAACATTCCGGGTAAGGAGAACAGCAAGTGTAAAGGCCTGAGGTGGGAGAATGCTAGGCCTTTCTTAGAATTACAAGGAGGCCCATAAGAGACTAGAGCCAGGATCAGCAAACTTTGTGTGAGAAGACAAGATAGTAAAAGATTTCAGCTTTGGGGTCCATACAGTCTCCATAACAACCACTCAGCTCTGCCACTGTGGTGCGAAGGCTGCTACAGACAACAGGCCATCAGTTACTGACCTCTGGTCTAAAAGAATGAGCAGGTGTAGTGATATCTGAATGTGTAGGGTCTTATATATCATTGCAACAACTTTGGATGTTACTTTGCATATCAGTCGGCGTTCCCCAGCGAAACAGAACCAACAGGATGTGTGTATGTGTGTGTGTGCGTGTGTGTGTGCATGTGTGTGTGTGGGGAGAGATGGAGAGAGAGATTATAAGGAATTGGCTCACAAGATTATAGAGGCTGACCAGTACCGAGATGTGCAGTTGCCAAGCTAGAGACCCAGAAGAGCTGATGGTATAGTTCCACTCTGAAGACCAGTAGGCTCAAAATCCAGTATTCTGAGCTATTCATGCCTTCAACTGATTATATGAGGCCCACCCACATTAGGAAAGGAGATCTGGTTTCCCCAGTCTACCAATTTATATGTTAAACCCTCAAAAATGCCCTCACAGAAACACCCAGAATTATATTTGACCAATATATGTGGGTACACTGTAGCCCAGTCAAGTGGACACATAGAATTAATCATCACCATCACATTGTATATGGGATAGAGGGCTGTTAAAGGATTTGGGCAGTGTAATGGCATGATTTGATTACATGGTAGCCGTATCACTCTAGCTGGTGTGTTGGGCAGACCTAGGGCAGACCTAGGGCAACCAGGGCAGACCTCCAACCAGGAGGCTATGTCGATATTTTAGGCAAGAGATAATAGTGGTTTGAACAGGGTGGTAGCAGTGTAGGTGGTGAGAAGTAATCAGATTGGTTTTTGACGGTAGCCCTTACTGAATTGACTGATTATGTGATACGAGTGTGTGAGAAGACTCCAGTAGGGTGGGCTCTCAGACTTTGTCCTGAGCAATTTTAAAGGATCACAGTGTCCTCAGCTGCGATAGGAAAGATGATAAGAAAAGCTGGTTTGGGGAAAAGATTAGGAGTTCAGTTTTGAACAGGCGATGTTAAAATGCTGGTTAGGTATCCAAGTGGCAAAGTAGATGTATTGATCTGAATGTTTGTGTGTCCCCTCCCACCATCACCACCCCTACCAAATTCTCATTCTGAAATTCTCACCCCTAATTTGATGGTATTAGGAGTTAGGGTTTCTGGCAGGTGCTTAGGTCGTGAGGGCGGAGCCCTCATGAATGGGATTTAGTTCTCTTACAAGATAGACCCATAGAGACCCCTCACTTGTTCTGCCATGTGGGAATTCAGCAAGAATGCACTAGCTGTGTGTGAACCAGGAAGAGGGCTCTCGGCAGAAAGCGACCATGCTGGCCCCTTGATCTTAGACTTCCAGCCTCCAGAACTGTAGGAACTGTTGCTTTTATAAGCAACCTGGTCTGTAGTATCTTGTTATAGCAGTCTGAATGGATGAAGAGAGTCGAGCAGGCAGGGGTGTGTACTTGTTTGAAGTTCAAAGGGAAAAGTCCCTCCTTATCTGAATTCATGAGATAATTCGAGAGATCCAATTGAAAAGTTTCAACATTTACTATATCCCCTTTCCTCTTCTCTCCACATGCTGGAGACTCTTTGGAGCCCTTGTTTGCCCACTGTCCACCCCTGCCCCATCCTCTACATGCCCATCATCCCCTCTTCTCCATGGCTTCATTGTGAAGATGTAATGAACCTCTCTACTGTACCAGTTGAAGTCTTACTCTACCAATGCCCTTCTGGGTCTGCCTTTCTCTGCCATTTATTGGATCTGTCTCCTTACATCTCCTGGCTGGGGAAAGGCAAGGAATGGATTACAAAGTAGGGGGATGAAGAGAGAATTTGGGCTGAAAATTCCCTTTCTTTTCAGGGGTCTATGAAAACAGGATGTAGGGACCTCCTATGATAAACAATAGCAACAAAAATATGTGTGTATGTATATCAGTCATAATTGGCTAATGTTCATTATTTCAATGCTAATTTAATAGAATCATAGAATTCTAGAATTTTATCAACTCTGGAAGTTCAAAGATCATTTTGTCTCACCCTGTCTTTTCTAAATGAAGAAACCAAGATCAATAGCAGTGAACTAACTTGGCTGAGCTTCACTTTTTCCCAGAAAGCTATTCTTCTATGAATTACCATATCAGTATAATTCTTATAAAGAGGTGAGTCTAATTCACATAATTTATGGAACGTCTAAGACATGTAGCTTTTTGAAAACAGCGTTATGAAAAGTGCTTTCTATTCACCATTTCACTGAATCCTCATAACTCTTTGAGGTAAATTATCCCACTTTTAGAAATGATTACCCAGAAGGCTCAAAGAGGTTCAATGTCTGGCCTTTCACCTGGCTGGGCAGTGATGGAGCCAGGACTAGAAACTTGTCTTAGTCCAGTGTCTTTCCCTGCACAGAAGTACCCTTCAATCATGGATCATTGTATGTGTTGCGCTGAGGGTAAGGGCTAAGGATGATCCACATTAGATGGTAATTTGGTCTCTCTCAATCTGTTTCAATCTGCTAAGGACATATCTGGGTGTCCCAGAGATTGACCTGGCATACTTCATAAGCTTTGACTTTCTCTGAATGACCTGGCTTTGTCTTCATGAATAGTGTTGTTCTTTTATCGGTTTGTTTGCAAGTGTTGGCAGGTCGTATAAGTGGGTATGGGATCTGTTCTAAAGACAGAGAGAAAGTATGCACATAAGAGAGAACGTGCACGCTCTATTAGGCCACAGCGTTACAACGTGAAAATCTATGACAAATGTGACTTTGACACGAACAGGTGTTAGGAAGTTGTGATAACCAAACAGAAGGCAGTAATCTTTGCTGATTCTAAACTAACTGTACTGAAATCAAGAGAAGACACAAACAAGCCACAAGTCCATTCCTCTTACCATGTACTGTGTTGTATTTTCTGGCCACATAATGTCTCCCAGGGTGGATTCTAAAATATCCTCATATAGAAGAGGGTAGGAGAGGAGTCTTAGTTCTTCTTACTAAGGAGAATTTGCTAGGAGAAAAGAGGGAAAGGTACCAGAGCTTTCTCCAGGGATGCAAACTTTTATTTTTAATTTAGCAGATGCTAACCTCATGTTTTCATTTATTGCTCCTTCTGTTTTATGTGCTCTACTTTAAAAACTCTTCCTCCTTTTGTCAATTATATCTCATTCTTCAAGACAAGCATCCAGGCAAGGAAAATGTGTGCAAATACAAAAAGAATCTTTTCACCAGCCTGATGTCTTCATGTTGGTTGGAACAGTGTGTGGCACCCAAAGATTGTGTCCCCACCTTTCCAATATTTTCACTTGGAAGGTTTAGATAAAGAGAAGGCAGTAATTGTCAAGATAACGCTTCTGGGTGTCTCATCCTTGACACTCTTGACATTTTCAACGAGATCGTTCTTTGTCGCGGGGCCGTCCTGTGCATCACACCATGTTTAGCAGCATCCCCGGCCTCTATATACTAGATGCCAGTAGCACCCGCCCCCACCCCGCCCCACCCCCGTCATGAGAATTAAAAATGTTTCTGGAGAAATGGCTGATTCTGTGGCTGGGGTAAGAATACATAAGATGAGCCTAGGGCATCTCACAGTATCAAAAAAAAAAAAAAAAAAGGAAGTTACAAAAACACACACATACAAAATCAAGGATGGGGGGATGTCAAAGGGACCCCAGTAACCAAACGAAGAGCCCTCAACGGCCAAACCTGGGGACAATTTGAGCAACAAAATAAAGTAGCATTGGATTTTAACCCCAAGTATAAAATATATGTTCAGGAGTTTATACTGATCTAAATAAATTATCGAACAATTAAATGGGATAATAACATCTTCCCTACAGAAGAATTCGAAGTGATTTATGTAGATACTTGCCTCCAAGGAGGTGGTATTTAGCTCCACACTCATCAAGTATGGGCTGCATGTAGTGACTTCCTTCTGAAAATTACAGTGTGGGTGATTTAAAAAGTGACTTTATAGTGAAGAAACCTGACAAACACTACTCAGCCAGGTGATCAAGGTGAACATCAACAGTGATAAGTCATGTTGACACGATGTACCCTTGATATAATGTGATGAAAATCACCCTTTACTTCTGTGATCTTCCTTCCAAAACCTATAACCCTGTTCTACTCATCAGACAAACACAGACTAGTCCAAAATGAGGGATGTCCTACAAAATATCTGACCAGCACTCTTCAAAATTGTCAAGGTTATCAAAAACGAAGAAAGTCCGAGAAACTGTCACAGCCAAGAGGAAACTAACAAGTCCGATGTTTAAACCTTGCATGGTACCCTGGATGGGATCCTCGAACAGAAAAGAGACATCACATAACAGCAGATGAAATTTGAAGAAGGTTCAGACTTTATTTAATGATGTATTGATATTGGCTCTCAATTGTTACAAATGTACTATGTAAATGATTAGCACAAGAGATGCTTTTAAGAGGAGAAGCTCAATATGAGGTATATGGAAACTCACTACCTTCAGATCTTTTCTGTAACTGTGAAACTATTGTAAAATAAAAAAGCTAATTTAAAACAGTGTTTCTGGATTTTGGCAAATGTCCCCTTGGAAGAGAAATCAACCCCAACTGAGAACCATTGCTGTAGAGTATCTGGGTTCAAGTCCTACCTCGAGCACTTTCTAGCTGTGCGGCCTTGGGAAAATTTCTTAGCATCTCTGAGCCTCCAGAAAATGGGAATAATCACAATACTACCTCAGAAGATTGGTATGAGGATCAAGTAATGCAACATGCAGGCTGGCACTTAACAAATACTTGATAAATTTCAGCCATGATAACACTATGGGCGATCATTATTAGCAATTCACCTTGTGTGAGTGGTGCACCACTAACATGTTCCTATTTGTTTCTAGCCCATCAGCCTCCAGGAAAATAAAATGATTTTGAGTGCAATCTGGGATTAGACAAATCTCCTCTCTTGCCTTGAGGAAAAGAATGTGCCTTTTGGACAATGACAGACCTCCCTGAACCTGCAGGCTTTCTCAGGAAAAGCCCAAACAGTGATGGACAGCAGCATTTCCTGCCGTAATATTGAGGCCGCCCAGGCAGCCTGCATGAGATTTACTTTGGTAAGACTCATATATTGAATCTCAGGGTGAGAAATGCAGCACGATGGCAGGAAGATGAAGCTGCCTGTCTGGCTGGAGACCAAGGGTAGGGGGAGCGAGAAGGGAGGACATCAAGACATCACCGTGTAAGGAGCCAGCCCCTGATGCTAGATCTGTTCAGGTGAACCATCCCTGGGGAACATTTCCAAACTACCTTTTGACTGCTCAATACTGGTGCCTTTTAAGTCATTTAACCCTTACTTTACATGTCCTGGCTTCAAAACTAGTTAGATGTAATCACCTATGCTGTTGGAGAGCTTAAGGCTAAAACAAAAAGGACAGGTGCCTGGGTGACTCAGCCGGTTGAGTGTCTGACTTCGGCTCAGGTCATGATCTCACGGTTCATGAGTTCAAGCCCTGCATTCAGCTCTGTACTGATAGTTTAGAGCCTGGAGTCTGCTTTGGATTCTGTCTCCCTCCCTGCCCTTCCCCCATTCTCTCCCCCCGCTCCCACTCGCTCTCTCTTTCTCAAAAATAAACATTAAAAAACATTAAAAGAGGGTCGCCTGGGTAGCTCAGTCGGTTGGGCCTCCGACTTCGGCTCAGGTCATGATCTCGCAGTCTGTGAGTTCGAGCCCCACGTCGGGCTTTGTGCTGACAGCTCAGAGCCTGGAGCCTGTCTCAGATTCTGTGTCTCCCTCTCTCTGACCCTCCCCCGTTCATGCTCTGTCTCTCGCTGTCTCTAAAATAAATAAACGTTAAAAAAAATTTTTTTAAAAACATTAAAAGAAAAAGGAGAAATACATACAATTTCAATAGGACAGGGATGGAAAGAGGCTGAAGGCTATCACTCCAGCCCCTTGTCATAACTGTGGCCAAAATGAAGAGTTCAGCATCAGGCAGGGCCATGCAGCTTTTCACTTCCATGTTGCTATAGAAAAGTATAATCTTTGAAGTCAGATTAACTTGTATTTTAACTTCTCCAGCATGACTTTCCAGCTGGGTTATCTGTGGGCCAGGCTACCCTACCTCTCTGAGCCTCCATTTCTTCATCTATAAGATGGGGATAACTGTGGAGCCTAGATGAAAAGATTTTTGAAGCTTTTTTTTTTTTAATGTTTATTTATTTATTTTGAGAGAAAGAGAGCATGAGTGGAGACAGGGAACAGAGAGAGGGCGAGAGAGAATCCCAAGCTGGCTCTGCACTGTCAGCACAGAGCCTGATGTAGGGCTTGAGCTCACGAAGTAAGATCATGACCTGAGCTGAAATCAAGAATCAGCACTTAACCGACTGAGCCATGCAGGCACCCCAAGCATAAATGAGAGGATTTTTATAAAATAAAACCAAGAGGTCCAAATACTAACAGCGGTCAATGAGAAGATGATAATCCTGGATGGGCTGATCTTGGAGAATGGTACCTTCCTGGAGTTCAGGGACACAGGGACAACATACTATATCTCCTAAGAGATTCTGAGTTCTCTCCAGCAAGGGACCATTTGGACCCCTTATGGCCTTTGAAATGAGGTCAGGAATGTTGATGTCATAGAATGAAATCTGTTCGATCACCTATTTCCTGTGTTGGTTACTGAGGAATAATTGGAAAGGCCAAGGGATTCAAAAATTTCAGTCCATGCAGTCTTTGCAGGGAGAATGTCCTGGAAAGCAGGCCAGCTCCGAAAGAGATGACATGTAGGGTTTCAGGGGGATCAGCTATGTGCTGTTGTGTTAACTAAGGTCCAGCTTCTTGGACCTTGACCCTTCTCTTAGATCTTAACCTCTGAAATCCTGATTTGAACCCATTTTCTAGAATTTGGCTTCATTCATTCAGGAAATAATTGTAAAGTGCTTGCTGTGTGCCTAGGCACTGAGGATACTTTAGTGAAAACAAGCAAGTTGCCAGCTGGATTCTAAAGGCGGGAAGCCCACAATATGCAAGATAAGAAACAAACAAATGAATAATGAAGACATCCTGGATGACGAGTTCTATAAAGAAAATAAATCAGGGCCACTTGAGTGGCTCAGTCAGTTAAGCGTCGGACTCTTGATCTCAGCTAAGGTCTTGATCTCAGCTAAGGTCTTAATCTCAGAGTCATGAGTTCAAGCCCTGCTTTGGGCTCCACACTGAGAGTGAAGCCTACGTGAACATCAATCAATCAAACAGGGTCAGGGAACACGAAGTGACTAGATTTGAGGCAAACCCCAGCCAGGGTTGAGGAAAGCATCTCTGGGGAGATGACATTGGAAATGAGCCCTCAGGGAAAAGAAAGAGCCAAATGCACAAAGATTTGTAGGATTATTCAGGCAGAGCTGGTAGCCTGAACTAAGGGTATCCTTGATTGCTTCTTGCTTTTGACTTACGTGTGTCTTACCCAGAGCTGATAATCTAACTTCTTTCTACTTAGGAAAGTATTTTAGACTCTTCTTGAGTATGCCATTCATTTACTTGTTCATGCATTCCCTTTTGCACCTAATTACTTATGAGGCTCCTACTACTTGCCAGATACTAGGAATAACTAACGAAGACAACAGACATGAATATTTCCTCGTGGAAATTGTGCAGATATAATCCTCCAAGTATTTCAACTAATGCACCAGCTGGTAGTACTGTCTCAGAAGGATCCTTCAGAGCTTGTCTCTTTAGGGAGTCAGCCCGTTGCTGGTAGATAGAACCTCAAAACTGGATTGCAGATGGATGTTGTGGAAACACCGGACTTTAGAATCAGAAAGAACTTGATTACAAATCCCAGGGCTGCCCGCAACCAGCTGTGAGACCTTGGCAAAATCATTTAACCTCTCCGAGCCTTAGTTTTTTCATCTTTAAAATGACTTGATTTTATGAAACTCAGCTGTAATATCTAGTAGGCTCTTCATATATGATTAAGGTGACATTTTGACCCATTTTTGTTGTCTTTCTGAGTACGTAAACTGTAGTTGTTTTCCTGAGGAGAGTAAAGCTGTGTAACCTACGTCAAGGAGTAACAGAGGTTTTTAAGGTCTACCTAGTTTAATCTGATTTACACAAAGGCAATAAATATCATATTCCCTTATAATCCAAAGGGTGTGTTTTGCCCACAGTTACCGATTTCCAGATTAACACATTCATTCTCAACATAGCTTATTACATAAGCAGCCCCTTTCCTGAGACCTGGATTCTCCAATTGCCTATACAATAATGTTAGTTAAATAATTATCCATTGTTTGCTTGGATGGGGTGTAGAAAAAGGCTATTCTTTTCTGTGGGAAAATGGAATTGATCAGTGTTGAATAATGCCATACTCACCGTTCTCTACCAAATATGGAAACTAGCAGCTGCTGCATAATGTTACCCCCCAGCATTAAACTACTGCTCAAAGAAGTTTAGCTCTAAATATGAAAAAAAAAAAAAAAAGACATTCCCATCTCTCACACTTCCTGCATCTACCAGGGCTCTCCAAGAGCTAGTTGAGGGGAGAGCTTCAGGGGAGAATTAGCGCTTCGGGGACAATTAGCTATTGGGTTTTGCAATCACCTCCTAGAATCAGGATCAGTGAAGGAAAATAGAGAGGTGTTGTATGAAGGTCAGTTTCTGGCTACGTCATGCACCAGCCCGTAACTGGCAGCAGGAGCTACTGCTGATTTGTACCGAGGCCCCAGGAGTTACTCAGCTGTATTAAACTATTAGGGGGAAGAATGAAAATCGAAATAGATCGCATCCATTTGACATGGGCTGCTCGAAATGCGTTCACTGGGAGTGTTAAATTCAATATAGATGACAAGGTCGGATGAGATCCACTGCCTTATTCCAAGCAGATTAACGTTCAAGTGCTCACCACAGGATATTACTGCACACTTCATTAGATTATACTTCTAACCTGAAACAATAACTGTTAAATTCCAAACTACATCTGAGTCTTGGAGATCGTGCCTCAGAGATACCTTAACCTTGGGAAGGGTAACTGAATGGGAATTGATTTGTCACCTTCTAAAACTTGCTAGAGCTAAGAGTTCACAGTTTGACACTCAGATGGCATATTCTGAATTCTGCAGTCGTTGAAACTTAACTGGAGACTTGTATAGTCCTGTGCCTGGCCAAAACTGCTGCAGCCCCTTAAAATATTACATTAGAATCACACTCACAAATAGGACACTGCCCTTGCTACAGAAGGTGGTTTACGTTAAAATTATGTCTGCTTTGTGACCCTGAGGCCAAATTTGTCCTCAGCTAACTTTGGCCAAAATTCATTTTTACCTGCACCATTTTGAGGTCATAAAGTTTAACCTGACCAGTGAGAATATAACCACAAATTTTCAACCCTTTCAATTCTATGTTTCACCTTCACCTTTATGCTGCCTTGTTCTTACAGGCTGGGGGATTGTGTCCCTTAATCAATCTTGTGCTTTCTTAAAGTGACAATATTTTACCTAGACATTATTTTTCACCTACCTAATCCTACAAGGTATTATCTATCTTCTGGACAAAAGAAATGTTTTCATGATTGCAAGCAGTGCTCAGTCTTTGCTTCAGAGAATGAATTTGTTCACTCATTTAATAAACATTAGTTGAGGATCTGCTGTTTCCAGGCATTAATTGAGGGCCTAGGGCTACAGTGATAATATTGAAGGGAACTTTGGAGCTCACATACTACTGGAAATGAGAAACAATAAATACATAAACAAAACATCTAATTTCAGGTAATGGTTTAAACAGTAAGTTAAAGAAATAGAGCATACGAGTGGACAGGGTGACCATTGAATGACTTTCTAAGAGGCGGCATTTATGCACAGATCTAAAAAGATTGGGGGGAAGAATATTCCAGGAAGATGAAACAGTAAAGGCAAGCCTTTGGAGGGAGGATCAAGTTTGGTTGATTAGAACAGCAAGAAGAGCCCAATGCAAAAAGATGACAGGCCATAGGTGGGCGGGGGCCAGATGATGTGACACCTTATTGCCAAAGGGTCAGGAGTTTGGGCTTTGTTTTCTGAGTGACAGAAAACCATCCTGGGATTTTAATAGGAGAAGGATATGATCACATTGAAGCTTTATATGATTAATTGGGCTCATCTGTAGTGAATAGATCTACAGCTTTTTGTTTAATGATAACAGCTTGATAGTAACAGTTTTGGTAATTAGATAGTTCTGAGTTCAAATCCCAGCTTTATCATGTACTAGCTCATCCTGGACAAGTGAATTTCTCACTTTAAACCATTAAGGGCAAAATGGGCATAAGAATATCTGCCTTCTTGTATAAGATCATATACATGTATAATATATAGTAAATCTATAATATATGGTAAAGGTTATTTATTCATTGACTAATTTATTCGTTTGTCTAGTCAGCCAGTAGGAATTCAGTCACTAGTATTCTGTTCCTTCAAAGTCCTGCATGTAGCAATTTTTTATTAGCTTCATTTTATTATTCATTATTTTTAGGGCATTTGATTCCCCATCATCACTCTCTCCATCTTTTTAATATGGGAGGTTCCAATCTTGCCACTGAGATATTTTTGTGCTTCCTCAAATCCCACAGCCCTCCTGAGAACCTGGAACATTAGATCCCAGATTTCCATTCACTGGGTTAATACTGAGCTTCTCTCCCTACAGCATTTTTTTAAAAAATTTTTACTGTATATTTATCTTTGAGAGACAGAGTGTGAGTGGGGTAGGAGCAGAGAGAGAGGGAGACACAGAATCCAAAGCAGGCTCCAGGCTCTGAGCTATCAGCACAGGGGCTTGAACTCAAGAACCGTGAGATCATGACCTGAGCTGAAGTCGGATGCTTACCGACTGAGCCACCCAGGGCCCCCTCTCCCTACAGCGTTTAAAGGATAGGGTTTTGTGGTGGTAAGTTAGTGATTCTCTACCTTTATAATAACAGAAATTTTGGCCACACATTAAAGCCCTTAAGAGATTGAAAGCAACAATAAATCAGTCTGTAATAATTATGGTACAATTCTATTACAATGGGATGATACCACATAGTACACATGAAAAAAAAAATCATCTTATCATCTTCGTTGATTGTCTTTCAACACAATGCAGACTATGTAGACTGTTTTAGACAACGAACGGTTTACTTTCCTAAGTTCCCCTAACATACCCACAAGGCAGAGCTCTTGAGTATTCCAAGAAACCCGACTCTTTCTTCATGCTGACTTGATATCATGATTAGCCTCTTCTTAATGTCAACATTTCTCTGCTCTACAGGGCTTCCTAAGTCTCACTCTGCACAACCCTATATCAGACAGAAATTATAATAATATATACTCTCAGTTGAAAAAGAAATTAATTGGACACATTCATCAAAACTAGAAAGCAAACATGCAAAGGATTCATGGCACTCCAGTAACATTGTGACGTTCCTTTTGAGAATCACTAAAATAAGAATTGTCACCGGACTCCTGATTTTCATCTCAAACAGCAATAACCGCTCCTGGGATAATACCACATAGACTCTGATATTGTCAGCCCACAAAACTCCCAGCCTGGCATTTGATCAAAATTTTGCAAAGTCAAATAAAGCTCTGTTATTTCCTGAAAGTTGTCTATGTCCTAAGTCATTGCGTCTAGACAAGTGTGTAAGTTATGAAAAGATTTCTCAGGATGATACTTCTTACAAATTCAGAATAATAAACACATTCCAGAGCCCTAATGCTCAGAGCATGGCAAAATAAAGTATGAGTTGAGAGGTCCTATGAACAGTGCTTCCAGACACTACTTTGTTCTTCCAGTGAAAATCCTGACAGTAT
Organism: Panthera uncia; assembly: GCF_023721935.1. Lineage (NCBI taxonomy): Eukaryota > Metazoa > Chordata > Mammalia > Carnivora > Felidae > Panthera > Panthera uncia. The sequence continues at coordinate 34,400,500 of NC_064816.1, forward strand.
GTTCAGCAAATGTTTCCTGAAGTGACCATGAAGCCAGAATGTAAGATAACAAGGCAATGCAGAAATGAGGAGCTGCTGATTTTTAGCAGTCACATTGATCGGAGTTCTTGTATTTAGATATCCATTTTTGTTCTCCTGTCAAAGTCACTTAAAAGTACCATTACAGTATTCTTCCTTCTCCAGTCATCTTGAGAAGAACTTAATATAACATGTTCTGAGAAATCCTTCTTTGTCCTTCTATAGGATGTACTTTCTGAGAGTTGTTTTCATTTAAGTAGCAAGGAAAGCATTTACTGAGACATTATTATAACAAATACTTCACCCACATTATCTTATATTTCTTCTCAATAATCCTATGAAGTAGATACCATTTTTGGATCCACTTTATAAGTAAAGAAACTGAGGCAAAGAAAGGTTAAGTACCTTGTCTCAGGTTATCACTACTCTATTTTGGGGCTAAGGATTAGGTCACAGAAATCAAGGATTGAGCTTTCCACAGTTTGACTGGTGAACCTTTATTCGATGTTCACCTATGTGCCATATACTAGCTCTGGGGAAATCAATCATAGCCACCAGAGCCTGGATCTGGCAACAGAAATAAAGCCTGATAGGAAAATCAAGTCACTTCCTTGGGAAGGGGTGCTTAATTAGCCGCCTGAAGGAGAATTTAACTCACCAAGCAAGATTTGGTCCTTTTAGCCTCCAGAACCCTTCCTCCCATGGTGTAGCTGGACTTCCTCACTTGGGGTCACATTCATTATTGATTGCAAATCATGTGGCCTGTTTTGATAATAGGCAGTTAGTGACAATACAAGCATAAACTTGAACTGTACTTTCAAGGTTGAAAAGAGCATGCTCTAGGTAGCTCCTGCCCTTTCCTCCAGGACCACAGAACAAACTGAGCCGAACCCCAAGCCTAGAGCCATGTATAGCTGACCCACAGCTGAACGCAGAGCTGCCCAGAGGATTACAGCCTAGAACCTGAGTCACTGACCCAAGTGCCTGATAATACATAATTGTAATTTTCAATTACTGAGCTCAGAGTTCATTTGTTATATGGTATTATTGTGGCCATAGCCGACTAATACAACATCACAGACACAAACTAGAAGTTTTTTCTTAGTTTTCATGCAAATTCTTTGGCAGTGTTTCAGCATTCTCCTGAACTTGCTGGGTCACTTAACCACAGTGCTAACAATTTCTCTACTTGCCAGTAAAATTCCAAGTTCTGGGAGGTTTGGCCCAGTGATTCATGGTATTGGTCCATCGTTCAGTTCAAAGGGAATGTCATTGTGTTAAGGCAGAAATTATGACTGATCAAAAATAACCTTGAAAAGGTTATAGATTATCCCAAAGTTCAGGTCCGTGATTTTGTGTACATCCTTCTATCATTCTATGCCCATCAGAGTTTGAGAAGCCCTGAAAGAAGAAACAAGAGGGAAGTCCCTATGTAGATACCTGGACATTTGAACGTTTCAGCATGTAACATAACTAGAAAATCTTTAGCAGAAAGTGAGATATGTGGAAAACCTATAACATGCCCCTGATTGTTCAGAGTTTATGCCACTTTCCCATTAAAACTCTCTAACATTCACCTAGTAGAGGAGATGATACAGTAGAATCTGGATGTCAGGGGCTGGTGGGGTTGGGAAACTTTTAGGTCTATATTCATCTTGTAGATTAAATGCACTCGTGCTCCATCTCCAACATAATTTCTCTTTTACCTGATAAACCCCTAGAAACTTCAAAGAGTAAATAAACTAATTTCCTTTCATATTTCCTACACCCCAGCACCGTCTTCAGTCCTCCATCTCAGGTACTGTGTCGGGGCTAGGAGTGTAGACGCCTTAAAGGGATACGTAGAGTCTTAAACTTCGTCTCAACCTACAGAAGTGCAGTACCTAGAAATTCTCTCCTCAAGCGTATGGAATGACCATCCACATAAACCAGTCAATAAATAAAATAAACTGTCCCTGGGGCGCCTGGGTGGCTCAGTCGGTTAAGCGCCCGACTTCGGCTCAGGTGGTGATCTCACGGTCTGTGGGTTCAAGCCCCGCCTCAGGCTCTGTGCCGACAGCTCAGAGCCTGGAGCCTGTTTCAGATTCTGTGTCTCCCTCTCTCTGACCCTCCCCCGTTCATGCTCTGTCTCTGTCTCACAAATAAATAAAGGTTAAAAAAAATTTTTTTTAATAAATAAATAAACTGTCCCCAGCAAACATCTGGCAAATTTGAAATGGGGCCCCCTGTGGCTTGATGTCATGACAGTATGATGCTTTAATCTTCACAGCAGAGGGACGATACAGTGAATTTCTCCTAAAGCCACACTTATTCCATTTAAAGGACATTTTACTGAAGTTCTATCCTTCCTACTTTTTGTCATCCAAGTGTCTTTCTTCAAGAGAAGCCTGGTGAGAACAGATGGTAGTGTGTGTTTGTATTTGCACATGTATATGTGCTGTGTGTGCAAATGTGATGGATTTCTTTATGACCGACTTTGATGCGTGGAAAGCTGTGTCAAAAATGTATCTTGATCATTTACTTGTTTGAGAAATTCAAACACCTTGCAAGCTTTGACTTAGACTGTTAAAAGGTGTAGGCCAATCAGTTAGCCGGGGGAACTCGAAGGAACTTTCCAGTGGAAGCCACTATCCCCAGAAATATCCAGAAGGTACTAGGGGAAGAAAGTCCTTCAAAGGAAACGATAATTCGTTTAACTTGCATCCTCTCATCTACTTTATCTTACCTGAACCTTTCCAAAACCTGGGAGGCGGGGAGGCAGAGACCATAACAGCTTTATAGCTGAAGGAATTAAGTCTCAGAGTGGTTACCTCCTACCTCAGTGCCAGAGTTAGAATTTGAAAGCAGACCTTCTAGCCAAGTAAACGATCTTTCCACTTGAGTGCACTCATATCCACTCTAGCCAGCTTCTGGGGTCAACATTTTTATTGGCCGGAAGATGCTTGCCTTCACGGTGTGAGTTTCTCCTACCTAAGATCACGCTTTTGTCTGGGATGCAATTAATAAGGATTCTATTTTTAACTTTGGAATATACCCATTTCTGCCTCCCATCACTCTTCCTCTCTTTCAAAGCACTCTTCCTGTCTTTCAAAAGCCACCTCCTCGATGAAGCCTTTTGGGAGTCTGTCACTGCCGCCTAATTAGATATACTTCATCTCTGCCGTAAGGCCCTCTTGGGCTTTGTGTTTCCCCTTTGGGTATATATCCACCTGCTACTAGTTTGCAGACATCACCAGGATGCTCTTTACCTTTTGTACCACCCCTCTTTCCTTTTGCCAACACCTCAAAATTCAGATTATTGTTAGCTTTAAACAGAAAAAATAAAATCGAAGCTCTCATTCTCTCATCAAAAAAGAATCACTCTGTTAGCCCGGAGCCAACTCCATCTCCCTCATGTAAGCCTTGGAAATCAGGAGAGCTAGAAAGAGAAGGCCATCATTCGCAAGTCCTTGAGACCCTCCTTGGCACTCCATCGTGTGATGAAATGTGAAACCCTGGGCTGTAGACCCTGATGGACTTGGCTTTGACTCCCAGCTCTTATCACCCAAGCCGCATAACTTTGGGTAAATCACTTAACCTTCCCTTCTCTCCATTTTCTCATCTGTGGAAATCTTAACATGGTTTTTGAAAGGAGTAAACAAGGCATGGTACCTGACATGTAATAGACACTCAGTTAAATGGTAGTTGTTTTGTTACTGGCGTTGCTTCTCTTTTTGCTGCGGTTCTTACTAATAAGATAGGCAACCACACTACCCTTTGGGGAAATACTGGCTCCTATCTCTTCTGCCCCTTACAGTCACAGCCATCCCTGCCTTATCCTCTTCCCAGCTCACTCAAGGAGGCCACCAGCAGGTTTCCTGGTGCAATAGATCAGTAGTGAGTGCTGGAACCAGAATGTTAATTTAGCCTAGCCTTTGTTCCAGCCTTCCCACCAGCCTGCCTTCCAGAGAGATGAACTGGAGCAGAAAAAAAGGAGGCAGTGTTTTTTCTTTACAATACGTACCAAAGGGAATTTTTTTTTTTTAGTCTTTAATGAACGTTGAACTCTACCTCAGGCTCAAAGTGAGTCTCAGCAACAGAAATCATTCATGGGAAGGATGGGAAGGCTCCTGGACATCAAAGCCAAACCAAACTACAGCCGGTCCCCCTACAACTCTTTCCAGAAAGGGAAAGCGGTGGTGGACAAGCTGGAGTATTGGAACACAGGGTGGGGACCAGGGTGGATAACCACCCTGGCATTCAAATAGCATTGACAGGTTGAAATCAAGAAATTCCAACCTAAGACAAACACACTGCCGCAGAGGTAACTTTTCATACTTCAGACTCCTTGTCATCCTCATGTGAAACCTGCAAGCCCATGTTAAGAGATGGTTGCCTGGAAATCGGAAGTGTTCAAGATGATGAATAAAGTTACCTTACAATGAAGTCTCTGAGCTAAGGCTGGCATCTTTTTCTTCCTGTTTAGTTTATCTTGTAGGCGTGTTAAGAATGGATCGCTCGCTCTCGAGTGTAGCTTATTATTTGGGTGGTTATGCAGAGTTGCTATTTTGGACTGCCTCTGAGTTTCTGGCTTTCTGATGGGAAGTTTAATAGCTCATTAAGTGGCATACCTACTCATTTTTCCCAACCTTACCTTCTGCTGTTTTAATGTGCCCCGAAGAATTTGGAGATGTATCCTCAATATAACAAATAATGCTGGATAACGAGTCGTGCCCTGCCCAAACCACAGCAAAGGGTTTTTTAAACGTGTAATATAAACTCAGTTCATAAGAAGTATGTGAACTATTATTGAAACAGTGCCACATAGTCCAGACCTTTCTTATATGCCTGATCTCATTTAATTTTTATAAGGTAGAAAGTATCCATCATCCACTGAAAAATAGCTTTTTAGTTTCTACTAAGTACTAGGCATTGCATTAGCATCCTGGGTTGAGATGGTGTCATTTCTCTCTTCATTCCGGACGAGGAGTCTGGCTTCAGGGATATCAAGTGACTTTGCCAAGGTCACAGGTGAATGAGCACAACTATTAGGTCCTCCGATTGCAAATCCCATGTTGATTTCCACAGAAGAAACTTCTAGCTGAGGGGGGCCTTGGAGATTACACAATTCAGTGTTTTTACTTTGTACATGAGAAAAATAAGCATTCTGCCCAAGGTTACACTTTACAAAGAGTTGAATGGGAATGGGAACCCATGTCCCTCAGCACCTAGTACACTGCTCTTACCCACAAGAATAATTTAAGATTTACTGTGTGTTTTTAGGTCATTTCTCAAACCCACGTTCTTCACCGGAGGACATGTTCTAAAATTCTTTCTCTAATTCACACCCCTCAGAGGGCCTGATCTTACAATATAGAGGAAAGCAAGGGAATAGATGATAATGGATAATGATGATAAACATTAATAGGAATTACCTTCTTATTTTATCCCAATGCAGATCTTAATAACTAATAGATCTGATCCACCCAAATGTATGAGTGGTTAAAGGACCTCTGTGCAAAGAAGTATTCACAAGCTTGTTATAGAAGGCCTGGCACACAGAAGCCACTTAATCCACATTTTAGGGAGGGAGGGAAAGAACAAAGGAGAGAAAACAGGACAGAGGGAGGGAGAGAGGAGGGAGGGAGGAAGAAAGGGGGGGGAAGGGGAGAGGCTAGGATTTTTTTTCTATCTTATTAACTTCTTTTCCCCCAGTGCCCAGCATATAAGAGATAATTAGCAAATAATTATCAAATGAGTGAATGAAACACTGTGGCCAGACTTGTGTCCAAGTTGACTTCAGGCACTTGAGTCAGTGTGGAAGCTTCTTGAAGAAGGTGATGAGCATGACCCAGCTAGTGACCCCCGTTGGTCCCTTGACATCGCCTTTTGCCTCTCTTCTGTTTGCCTGCAGTCAGAGGCAGCTTCTCAAAATGCAGATTGGATTATTAGGTGTCCCGGTGCACACAGAAGAAAATGCAGACTCCATAAGAGGTCCTGCAGTTGCCATAAGGTGAGCTTGCTCGGCTCATTGGTCCCGCATCGTCGTAATGCCCGCATCGCCTCCCTCACAGCCATCTGGCCACACTGGCCCCCTGTCAGTTCTGGGATGCACCAGCTCTTTCCTGCCTTGGGGCCTCAGGATACACCTTTATTTCTTCCTGGACTGGTCTGGACATCCTTTTACCTAGCAAACGCTTCCTCATCCTTCAAGAGCTCAGGAGAAATGAGCAGAGCAGCTCATCTTTTCAACAGCTTTCTGATTCCCTTCTCAACCAGGTCCTTCTTCCTTTACCGCCCGTCTCCCCTGTATCACACCTATATCAACTTGCCATCACATATTTATTTGTGTGGTTGGCTATTTAATAAGTTCCATTGTATGAGGGAGCATATGTATTCTTTTCACCACTATGTCCTGGCACGTGGTAGTGATGTGACAAAGATCCGTTAGATGAACACATTAATGGCCTACTAAATTCTTCCAAATCTCGTGCGACTAAATGTGTTAGGTCTAGCCTGCATTTAGATCTCTGAAAACCAGGCGCTTGTCTTATTCATCTTTGTTTCTCCCACAGTACTTCACAGGGGTCCCTGACACAAAGCAAATGTTCAATAATGTTTATAGAAGAACACTCCCATAAAGGAATAGAATTCAGGATTATTACTGATACCAAGGAACAGCTATTCTGCAGAGGCTGCTAAGGTCCTCAATCCAACAAGAATAATTCTCCATCTCCCTGCCTGCCTCGTTAAGCAAGCTAATGTGCCTCTGTAGCTGTGCTGAGTCTTCATTTATGTTGAAAGCTGTGTTTGCGAACGTTATTTTAATTCAGGTGTCATTGGTTTAGAAAAGCTCTTACTAGCCCCTGCACAGGCGTCTGCAAAAATATCAGCAATCGAACTGATGACAGTTTTAAATCTAGACTTTTCGATGGAATAGTGGGATACAGGAATCGTGGTAACGTCCTGGAGATATCAGTGCAATATTTGCACCAGACGATCCTACCTACCTTCCCAATCATCTCTCCACAAAAAAAAAAAAAAAAAAAAAAAGAGTTTAAGGGAATTGCACCTACAAGGGATAGAAGTGAGGGAAAGCAAAGTACCAATGGACTGTTAAGTGGATCCGTGGCTTCCACCCTACCCTTACCACCCTCTGGCAAGCCGAGCTAAAGCTTGGGGATGTCCTTGTTTGTGGTCTGGGGGATGTCCTTGTTTGTGGTCTGCAGACCAGCGGCATCTGCATCACTAGAAAGCCTGTTAGAAATGCAGAATGTCTGCCCTCCCCCAAAACTACCGGATCAGAATCTAAACGTTAACAAGATTCCTCCAGTGACTGTGTGTACCTTTGTCTTAGAAATAAGATAAAGAAGAGAGAAAAGCAGAGAGAGAGAGAGAGAGAGAGAGAGCGGGCGCTATATCCAACTGCTGTGTCTAATGTGTGCGCATGTGCCACTGGCTCCTGTCTCGTCAGTGTCACGGAGAAAGAGACAATTAGGTTGGCAAAACTTGGAATTTGTTCTTCCAGTGTGGTGTACTCAATGTCATGAGAGTCAAGCAAAGTCCCCATCCCAGGCTGACTCAGAGAGACGGGCTTTCACGAGTATTTTACAAACTCCCAAATGATACCCGGTGACAAACTCGCTCCCACTAATTCCTTCAGCCAAAGACCATAAATGCCCGTGTCTCTGAGACAGAATGGGAGGAGGTGGAGGTGTGAGGAAGCTTGTCACTTCATATTTCAAAGATACAAGAATAAACTCCTTGGAACCCAATAACAGAATTTCAAAAATATAAATCCCTAGGCAAGAAAACTTACTTTTAGTCACCTTTCACATCTATACCCTTGTTGACACTGGGATATAACTGATTCTCCGAACTGAAAGTCTGAATGAAGGGGAAAATCACACCCAATTATCTGGGAGGAAAAGAAAGACAAGAAAATTCATGCTCTTATCTGACTATCCACAGGGATCCAGTTTTGTAGATGTGAGACAGATATTAGGGGAAGAATTCTAGGTATCAAATGTGCGTTAGTTCATTCAAAGTCGATTTTAACACTGAACTTTCTTAAAGAGTTTTGACTCTGTCCCTAAATACCATATTTTTAATCTCTTGATTTGCAGTGACTCCATCCACTAGTAAATTTTCCCTAAGGCATCCTAGAATCTGACCAATAGAATTAGTATTCCCTTTTCTTGGGAGAGGCAACAAAAATGATACTGAAGAGAACTAATAAGCGCTGGAAGCCTTAAGGCAGGCTTAAAGGGGAAAATGAATTTGAAAAGGCACTGCAGTGTATGCAAGTGTGTGTGTGTGTGTGTGTGTGTGTGTATAGATTTACACAAGAGACTGAGGGATAGGGAAGTATCTATAGATCTCAGACACCAGAGAATTCCTTCTGAGTCCGTGTCACAGCATTAAATCTGCCCCAAGCAGAGAAGAAGATAGTGTCTTCTAGATATATTTCCATTGGGTAGTAAATATTTATCACCTTCCCAGTATATTTTCTTCACTCCCACCTGAGTGAGGAGCTGCCCCGATGGATGCTTATACTTCGATACATAAATTCCCATTATCCTAATTAGCATGGTTTCACCTTCTATTGAGGTTTTCAAGATGGGATCTTAAGTGCTGATTTGGAACCTCAAGGAGCAGTAACCACATTAAACATGGAGTTGTTTTTCTTGTCAGTTAACCTGTGAGATATTTAAATCCTAAAAAAAGAAAAAAGAAACTGTGAATTTTAATCTCATAGTATTGCTAGTACATAGGCAGCACCAGAAATAAGACAATAACTTATTTAAAAGAAATGTGATTGATGGTAGATTAAAATATCCTCTGCCCACACTTTGCTAGGTTGGCCAGTCCACATGGGGGTATACGGAATAAAGATTGTCTTAACAAAAGCTATGGGTTTTTGTTACTTAGAAAACTTGTAATTATGCTTTTACAGTGATCAGAAATAATATTTTCTTAAATTATTGCCAGAATCTCCCTCCAAAGCAGGCAGAAAAAAATGTGATTAATTTTGTTTGCAAATGAGGAATTTGAGCTTAGTGGGATTAAGTGATTACCCAAAGTAGCATATCTGAGACTATAACCCAGATCTCCTGACTCTTATGTATGCCTGTGTTATTTTCCTTCTACCAAATCACCTCATCTGCTTTGAGGACAGGAGCATTTCTCTGAATTCCCTATCATGTGCTGTTGTGAGCCATGACAGACAAAACACTGCGCAATGCACGTGAAGTTTTGCAATAGGTAAAAAATTACAGCTCTGTAAATTATCTTCTATATTTTACCTGTTCTTCCTTAATAACAAGTGGGAGGGTTTTTAGAAGGGAATGCACAGACATCAAAAGGGACAAAGTTGGTGGACCACATGTGGCCAGATTTTTAATGGCCTGGCTTCTCTTCAAGGTGCTAATCTGTGATGCTTGGTGATGTCGGCAAAAGGAGCTCTGGGCCACGTTTCGTGCAGAGTCTGGAGTTTCAGTCTATTTTCATTTCATCTCGTCATTGTATAAGCATGTTCTAAGTGACTACTATACATCGTAGCAATAAATCAGAGACAAACCTGGCTCCCAAGGAGGTGTCTAAAGAGGCAAGTACCTAGGTTCCAAAGATGGAGGCTCCAAAGATGGAAGGCGTTTCATACAGGTTTGGGGGAATAGGTATGTAGCGTTTGTTTTGAAGGTTGAAGCCTTCTGTGTGAAAGAACAATGTTCATGCAAAGACATGGAGATGAGAAATCTTGTGAGCAATCATGTTCAGCTGGAGAGTTAAATAAAATATGATAGTCAACGGTGTGGGTAAGAGTTGAACTTGTGCAGAGCCCTTTTGAAGCTTTGAGCTTTCTGGGGTGCCTGGGTGGCTCAGTCGGTTAAGCATCCAACTCTTGGTTTCAGGTCACGATCTCGTGGTTCTTCAAGTGTTGGAGCCCCGCAGCAGGCTGTGCCGCTGACAGTGCAGAGCCTGCTTGGGATTCTCTCTCTCCCCTTCCCTCTCTGCCCCTCCCCTACTCTTGCCCTCACAAGCTCGCACTCTCTCTCTCTCAAAATAAATAAATAAAAACATTTAAAAATTTTTTTCAAACTTTGAGCTTTCCAAGAATGCCATTTTTGGTAAACTAGTTTTATATGAAACTATTTTCTGCATAATACTGTATTTCTTTGAGGTGCTGTCAGTCCGATCCTCTCCTGCTTCTGGTGAAATAGTGGGGTATAGTGACGAGGACTTGGGAAGAGAAAGACCCAGCTTTATATTATGACTCTGTTGCTTCTGTTTGACTTTGGATAAGTCACCTAACTTCACTACAACTGTTTCCTGTTTGGGCAATAATAATAATAATAATGTATTATTGGGGTGCCTGGGTCGTTCAGTCGGTTGAGCATCCGACTTCAGCTCAGGTTATGATCTCATGGTTCATGGGTTTGAGCCCCACGTCAAGCTCTGTGCTGACAGCTCAGAGCCTGGAGCCTGCTTCAGACTCTGTGTCTCTCTCGCTCTCTGCCCCTCCCCCACTCACATTCTGTCTCTGTCTCTCAAAAATGAATAAATGTTTAGAAAAAATTTTTTAAATAATAATGTATTATTTAGTCAAATTATATTAACCTTCTCATACCTACAAAAAATTAGGATGGTATTATCACCTTAATAAGGTTGTGATGAGAATTCTACTAGATAATGTGGCTACACCTTGCCATATATTGCCAACATTCAAGATAGTCACTGCCCTGGATTCCACAGCAGCCTTCTATCTATGCCCCGGGATTTGATAGATTGGAATTTTCCCTTTGCACAGTACAGCACTATTCGTTTTATACACCGCCATTTGGATTATTTAAAAAGTAATTTAGAGTATATTTGAGTTCTCTTGAGACTGTCAATGTGGTTTACCAGGTTTAAACATTCTTTAATCCTAGTATTCAAGAAAGCCTTCTGAAGAGATGTGTGCATGTATGTATAGCAGGATAAGATAAAGTTGAAATGGGTATCTCCGTTCCCTCCTCTCTTCTCCTACCCTGACCCCAAGATAGAACACACTCAAGGTAAACAAGGTCTGAGGTTCCTCCCCCTAGAAATTGGTTTCACTTGTAGAAAATGCTGTATTAATGACACTTTCTGAGCCATTGACTGGGGCCCCCATCTTTACCAGTCCAGGGAGAGCCAGAGAGGTAGCATTGGTTTTTAGAGCCCCACCCTAATGACTGGCTATAATGGCAGAGAGGCAGCCACAGTCTGTTTCAGAACTCACAACTTTTAGGGTGCCTCTCCCTTTTACTTTTCATCAGAAAAAGCCAGCTTTTCAAAAGTCCCTCCCCCAAGGCGATACATCATAATCTGAGGGACTTATCTCTTAGGAGATTTATTCTTCCTTAGACTCAGGCAGCAGACAAGGGAAATACTAATGCATCAACTATTTTAGCTTAATTAGGGAGACATATTTAATAAATCACAGTATTCGTCTGGCTGTTTCCTGTTGACCACTACAAAGCTGTAGACTGATTCGTAATCTTGAACTAAAATACACTTGCTGCCCCTACATGGCACGTTAGCACCAAGCTGGCTTATTATTCCAGCTGTCAAGGTTAGATAAGCACAAACAACTTGAAGAATTATCTCCTACACACTTTCTATCTGTCTTAAGAGCAGCATTCCTTTCAAGTGAGTTCTACAGAGACAGTCATGGTCCTAAGCTGGGGCAACAGCATTCATTGCCAAAGTGTATTTCTTTGTTCTTGGAATCACCCTCTGTGAAGCACATACTGGCACTCTATCACTTGTTCAACAAATTATATCATGTTACTACTCTGTGCCAAGCACTATGTTAGGATATTGCAATAAATAAAAATATATATACATATATAAATCTCTTCATTCGGGCAAGCTCACAGCCTAGTTAGAAAGAGAAAAAAAATATATTGGGATCCATTGTTATATTGGGTTAAAAACAAAGAAAAATTAAATTAATAAAACAGTAAGTGGAAGCAGGAAGTGTTGAGGAATGAGGTTGGGAGTTGTAGTTGCATGTGTGGTGGTCACGGAAGGCCAGTCGGAGATCGAAACATTTGAATAATGACTTCAAGGATGTGAGGAGGTGAGCCATGCAGACACCCAGGAAGAACAACACAGGTAGAGGAGTTAAGAAATACAAAGGTCCTGAAGTAGAAGCATGCTTGTTGAGTTCGAGAAACAGAGGGAGGGCTGTCTTGCTGGGAAAGAATGAGTGAGTTATAGAGAACGAGAAGATAGATGAGGTTACACGAGGCGTTAGGGTCAGACAATGTAGGGCTTTGAGAGTCATCAAGGGGACTTTGCAGTTTTCTCTGGATGACATGGGAGCCACTGAAAGGTTTTGAGCAGAAGAGTGACATGACGGGTCTTACACTTTTAAGAGTCTCACTCTGGCTCCTGCATGTTCATTTAACAAACACTTAGTGAGCATATACTTACTGTCAGTCTTGAGGCCAGGTACTGGGGACACAAAATTGAGCAAAATCTAGTCCCTTCTTTCAATTCACAGACTGCAGCAGCTATTTGTACAGGTTGCTATGAAAATGAGTAAATGTCCTATTAAATTCAGTCCATGGGCAAAGACCACGGGTTGTAAGTGAGGCTGTAATTTTTTTCCACTGCTGAGTGCCTCCCCATTCCTATATATTGCCTTCTGTTTGCTTGGTGGCAAACACATTTTTCACAGTCTCATCCATTACTTTCTCTAATCTGACTAATAACTCCTTTCTTAAAGCTGAACAAAGACTGGTATGTATTCAGCTAACAGTGTGGTGTAGCAAGATACATTTAATCAGATTTCAAAAAGCTAGTTTCTCTCTGTAAGAAAAATGCAAATTATCCAAAGGAGCCTTATCACTGTTTGCAACTGTGGGTTGCATTATTGAGAAGTAAGCAAGTAAGAAGTGCTAAAATAATTTCCTCTCCCCACCCACCCTATTGGCAGTTATATCACTTTATGTGAGTCCTGAGGCAGAATGAATATTGCCAGTCCAATATAGGGGTAAATTATCTGGCATAAGACCCCAAAACCAGATTTTCTAGTAACTTCCATGTTAAGAAAGTCACTTCTTGCTATTTCTTACTATTGATGTGTCTGTGACATAGTTTACAAATTCTTGTTCACCAGGAGAGAAATAAAGGAGTATGTTCTTCACACCTGGTGTATTAGTCAGCTTTTGCTGCATGACAAGCTACCACAACATCTCAGTGGCACACTGAAATCAGCAATTATCTCTTGTTCAAATTTTGGCAGGTCACCTGATGTGCTCTGCTTCAGGCAATGGGTTGGGCTAAATTCTGTCAAGGCCCAGACTGGAGAACTAAGGTGTGTTCTCACTGTAGAAGCCACAAGCTCCCAGAGTGTATTCAGTTAAATGTTGGCCTCCAAAATGGAATGTTCCTGTCCTGACCCTTGAACTTATCAAGGTGACCTTACTTGGAAAAAGTATCTTTGCTGATGTAATTAAGGTGCTCAAGATAAGATGATTTGTAATCCCAATGAGCCCTAAATCCAGTGACCCAATGTCCTTATAAGAAGCAGAAGACACAAAGAAGAGAAGGTCACGTGAAGATAAGAGAACAGGAGTGAATCATACACAAACAAGGAGCGCCTGGGGCCACAAGAAGCTGAAAGAGGCAAGGAAGCATTTTCCTTTAGAGTCTTGACCGGGAGCGTAGCTAGCCCTGCTGACACCGTTATTGTAGACTTCTGGCCTCCAGAACAGTGAAAGAAAAATTTTATTTTAAGCCACTTGGTTTGTGGCAATTTGTTACAGCAACTACAGAAAACTAATACACAAAGCAATGTGTAGAAACATACAGAATCTTATGGTATAGGCTTGGAATTCACACACTGTCCCATCTCACTTTCCATTAGCCAAAGGAAGTTATCATATCAAACCCAAAATTAACAGGGCTGGGAAGTATACTCCTCCCATGGAGGTCGGGGAGAAGTGAAAGCAAATGATTTCTTTTGCCTAATAACAACCTAATTTACCGTACTCTGTTTTCTTTCTTTGCTAGTATTTGCACACCAGATCTTCCTTCTAAACCTAGGACTCCAGGAGATAATCGAGAACTTACCCTTGGACTACTGGACAGAGTAAAAGCTGTTCCAGGATAAAAAGGACTATAAATGAATCATAGAAAATGCAGTGGATGTGAGCTAGGTCCCCAAGGAGAAGATGGTAAAGATCTCTAAGCCTCAACCAGCCCCCCATCACCGCATGGGTTCCAATACTACAGATACAAAGGGCCCTCCATGCAAATGCATCTTTTTGTTGTTACCTATAGAGTTTGCCCTAAACCATTATGCACTCTGACCCTAAGCTAATATATGTTGAAAGGCCTTCTTTTTTACTTCTTTCCTTTCAGTACATCTTTTTTAGAGTGGGCCTTGGACCACTTGTATCAAAACTCCTTAGTATGCTTTTTACATATGCACATCCTTGGGTCTCACCTCTCAGCCAGTGAATTAAAACATAGGGCATTTTAATGCACATTGCATAGAATTTTGATTTCACAGTAAAATGTAAGCACCTCTGTTGCTTCTCCCATGCTTGTACTAAATTGCACCCATCACCAGCACCCATCAGCAGCCATAAGTGGTGCTCTACCCTCTGGAGATATGGGGGCAACGTCCTAAGCCTCCATGGTAGGAAATGTCTTTGACCTGTAGTATTTTCTCTCTAAAGCTCATGAATATTTAGTCTTCTGTACTACCGTATATTTGACCCAATGAACACAAATATTTTCTCCTTCTGCAGCTGAGAAAGATAGATTTTGGAGACATTATGTAGCTCGCCCCAGTTCAAGAACTTTAGGCCTCAGTCCCAGGCCACACGCTGATTTTGCTTGGCCTTCCCAGAATTCCCCTGGCTGAGGATTAGGGTAAAATCTCCTGACCTCTTGTAAAACCATGAAAATCACCTGAATCATCCCCCTGGCAGGAGGGGACTCTGGAGAAATAGTGGGACTCTTCAGTTTGGCCCTTGGGCATCCTTTTGCTTTGTCTCACCTGTGCATTACTTACCTGCGCATTTTCCTCACATTATTTACCCATTTTTTTGTTTTGACACAAACCTAAGCATCCGGTGGAGGAAAAAACAGTATATACTATGTTTGGGGTGATAAAGCAATGAGGAAAATTAGGCAAAATGAGGAAAGAGCAGTGAGGTTGGAGCTGCTTTAAATAGAGTAGTTAGGGAAGGCTTTTCTGATAGATACATTTGAGCAGAAACCTGAAGAAGTAAGAAGGGAACCATGAGGATAACCAGGGGACAAGGTTTCCAGCCAAAGGGATGAGTAAGCCCAAAAGAAGAGCAAAGAAGTCAGGGTGGGCAAGAGACATAGCAGATGGGACCTGAGAAAATGGGGAAGGTGGTGGGTAGGTCACAGAGGGTTCTATATAGACCACAGCACGGAGTCTAGATTTCATTCTCTATTGGGAAGCCACTGGAGGGCAGAAGAAGGTCAGAGACATGATAGTGCTAAGCTCTGACAGGAATCCCTGAGACTGCAGTGTGGAGAATGAACTGCAAATGAAAACAGGGAAACCAGGAGGAAATTAGAGGTTAGTGGAAATGATATATTTTTTCCCATTGTATTTCAAGGACACCCCCCTCCCCAAACTCTGTGCAGGGACCCAAGTTAAGAATTGATGACTTAAAATGCTATTGCATTATTCCAGGTAGGAGATGGTGATAATTTAGATTATGATAAACTTGATGGGATTTGAGGGGGTGGGTCAGTGAGGGAAACCGCATTCATTCTAATGCATAGTGGCTACTTTTTTAGATCAAACAACCAGGGCATGGCCTGTCTGTGCAATTCCTTTGCATTCCTATTATTTATTGAGCATGTGTGGCTTTAAGGTCATGAAGGAGGCACTTTTACTCAGTGAGGTAGGGGAGATTTTATACCAACACTCATACACAGGGTGGTCTAGTGAGCTAATTGTGCCCTGAAGTCACATCTGATTCCTCTCCCACTATCTCCACAGTGCCTCCAATTGTTGTGAAATTGATTTGAAGTAGAATTTAGACCTTTCAAAACTGTGTTTGCTCTTCCCATTGAATGGGAGTGGTGGAGTGCATTCTCAGCGGATACCAGTGCATAGACAACTAGCAAAGGTTAATTACATTTTGGCCAAGCCAGGTTCAGCAGCAAAGAGGGCTGTAATAGTGTTGCAGTTGATTAGTGATGTCTGTCATGTCCATGAGCACCGCATTTCCCCTATGCTAATGATGGGGAGTTGAAGATGTTGGGAAATGCTGCCTTGAGAGAATTTAGGGGGTAGGTCTAATTGTGACAGGGGACAATGATCCCCATAAATGGGGAAATGGTAGTGTGAGTTTGCCCAGTAATTTATTTGTATGTTCACCCTATCTCAAATCTTATATAAAAACATAGTGTATTGTGCTCTTTGATAACAACCCACCTTGGTTTTGTTTTGAGAAAAAAATGTATGCTTATTCCAACTCTCTTACCTGCAAACTTTGTGTGCCTGGGGATTTAAATGTGACTGAGAAGAAGGCAATTTTCTTTGCTATCTACTGAGCCATTGGTGATTTTCGTTATAAAGTGTCATTCTCTCCACCAAGTGTCTACTTGCTACAATTTAAAATGGGTAAGTGATCCACAGTGAGGGAGAAAAAAAGGCCAAGATCTATTGGAAAGGCCGACAGAGCCTTAACAATAGCCTTGCTGCCCAACGTCACTACTGTAGTTTATAAATAATTCATTGATCACATGGCTTTGAATAGTTCTATCAAACTCCAGTATAAGGGGTGGTAAATTACTCTTTAACACAGTCATTTGTTTTAATCCGTGAAAAGTAGTGTGCATCAGTACCATGGCAAATAAGAATTGAAAGTCTAGCCAGGAAATCTGTTAGAAGAGTTTTGTAGATCAAAATCTGTGCCATACTTTATGAAACTGCCTCTCTTAGTGCTACCCCTGCATGGAGTCACTGTCCTTGTTAATTAATAAATAGGTTTGGCAGTCAACTCAGAAGTGGTTCTGAAATTCTTTATCAGTCTCCATGAAATGTTTTCACAAAAAAAAAAAAAAAAAAAAAAAAAACTAGCAAAAACATAGTTAAACCAGAATGTATAGAAAGCCAACTCTTAACTCTATGAGGAGTTCTATTATCATACTTGGTTTGGTGTGTGAATCTGTTTTCTCATCTGGCCACTAAAGAAATAAAAATATAATCACACGTAGGTCGATAGGTAGGTAGGTAGGTAGATAGATAATGGATAGAGAAGTGATAAAGCTTGGAGGGAGAAAATATTCTGTAAATCCTTTAAAAACTAGCACTAAGATACAGCATGCAGAATATCTCAAAGATTCATGTTAGTGATTCTGTTGGTCTCACTTTTAAACAAGCAAGATGAGTAAAGTTTGAGCAAAGTCCTAGAAAATCAGACGAGCAAAATGATTTCCTCCCAGTCATACCCAAACATCCACACAGGCAGACACCAAATCAATGAGAGCACTTTATATTGGCATCACTGAAGGGTGCCAATTTAGCATAATGGGCATGAATTACAAGAAGCTGAAAAGTAAGTGGAAGTAAAGAGACACTACTTTCTGTCCTAAGTGTTTGCCCTTATATAACTCTTAGAATTTCAAGTGCATTTTCTTTGTGCCAAAACCAGTATGAGCATTGAGTCTCTTATTTCCTAGAATCCTCATCATGTTGGAGGCAGCACCATAGTGTACCTGGACCATCAGATTTAAATGAAAAAGATCCAAGCTATAATCTGGCTTAGCTATTGTGTAATTTCAAATGAGTCACTCTCCTGTCCTGAAAATGAGGTGATTGGAACAGAGAATTTGCTGGATGCATTTAAACTCTGAGCACAAGGAGATAAGCTGGGGTTAAGAGGATAAGTTTTGGCAGGTAGGCCAAACCTCCCACTTAAATATGTTTGTCTATGAAGTTTCTTCACTTCTTTGGTCTCAGTTTTCTCATCTGCAAAATGGGCTTGATAATGGCCATTTTGAAAGATAATGTCTCGCTCTCAAGGAGAGAGTTGAGATGAATAACCCTGAAACATACAGTCCATAAATACTAGCTGGTTTCCTTGGATTGTTTTGTAACAATGACTGGTTTAAATTTTTTTAAGCCAAAGGATGTTGTGGGAGAGAAATGAAGGAGAAGACAAGCTGCAAGAAAAGGAGGCTGTGCAGTGGTGACTCCCAGTCATGCCATGTGGTAGCCCATGTCGTGGTCCACGTAACCTCAGGCCATGTTGGGAGATCACAGAATACAGTTAAACCATAGTACCAAGTCCCTTTCGTGATGCTACTCTTCAGGTTTTTAGTAACAGCAGAGTTACTGCTGGTGGGGAAAGAGCAGGAATAAACAGCAAAAAATAGCATCTCTTTTGATAGACATAGAGAGTGGCATAAAAGCTTGTTATTTGTTAAACTTTTACAAAATAAAACGTATTGATCAGGAACATGTCTACTCTCCATTTCATTTCTGACTTCTGCAGTCATGTGTCTGAGGCCTTGACACATTGTGAGGTGACAGAAATACCCACAAATTTCACTGAAACACAAATGCGCTATGTGTGGGCTTCTGAGACCTGTCCCCACAGGCACTCGTTCCTATTTCTTGACTTTAGCAGACAACCCGAATGTCCCGGATGAGGAAGCGAACCCCAGGGGAGAAGAGGACAGGCCAAGTTTTCTAAAAGCAGATTATAAAATTTGAAATTGGCATCTTGGGCCCACATGTTGTGGAATACTAAAGTCTGTGCCTTGAATTAAGGGTCGCTTACCTGTTCCATGAGGCACTTGTGTTTTCAAGAGGAGTTGTAGGTAGAAAATTAAATGGAGGTGAAACATGAATGCAGGATTTTTTCGAGATGTGTCGCTTTGAAGAAAAGTAGTTTTGTTGCTTGGGCCCGTGAGGAATTTACTTCGGTATATAGAGTCAGGTTTACTTCAACCACTGTGACAGATCTATCTATCTGGTTTTTACGTAATCTTGAATAGCGTAATGCCTGGATATAAGGCAAGATATCTGCCTCAAAATTCATCGTTCAGAAAATAGGGACTCACCTCACACACAAGTCTTTACAGACTTACTCAATTACTTTATTCTCAACAACTACGTAGAAATTTGGAAAAAACCTAGCCTGAAAGACTCTCAATCCATTCTAGTTTGAGATACTCACAGAGACCCCTGTACAGAATTAATTTCTTACACTTAGTTTCTGCTGGTCTTTGTGTAGAGATTCATTATTTCTGGAGATACAAGCCTCACAATTTCAGCGTTTCATTGTCATAATTGTGCCTTTGAAAAATCTCTTTAAAATAAAATAAAGTGGGTAGCGGCTTTGGGGAGATCACCATTGTAATCATCGTAGAGTGAATGCATCGGGGTCCTGATGTTATGCAAAAAATACTCGTAGCCGGGGATAAAATGCCAACAATTAGCAAAATGCCTGTATTCACAATGCGCTGCTTGTTTAAAACTCAGAGGTGGTCTGCTCTACAAAATGGTTAGGTAGAACCCAACGTGGTTCTAGTGATGACAAAGACTTCCTTCCAGTCAGAGATACCTCCAATTGTCAGTGCCTTCATGGTTTGCTCAGCTGCACAGAGCTGCCCCATCTGAGAGTACACCCTTCTGAGGGAAGCCCACATTCAGTGATGGGTGAAGAGGGAGCAGAAAGGCCTGGCCCAAGAAGGCACAACTCTAATGGGTCGTTTGCAATCCAGAACTCTCCAGCGAGTAAGCCAACATTTTGTTGGGTCCTTTCTGTACTCGATCTTGCTTCTCTCCCCCTCTCTACCTTCCTATCCACAAGATGCTTATCCCTACTAAATACCTGCTCACCAAACTCTGTCTCCACATTTATTTCCAGAGAACCCAACCTGCATATGCATGTTTGAAGGCAGAGAGGGAAGAAAATTAAGAGTTCTGTTTTAAACAGAATGTGTGTCAGTTATCCATTAGACAGCTAAAGAGAGATGTCAAGGAAGCCATTGTATGTATGAGCCTAGAACTCAGGGGAAAGGTCAGGAATGGAGATGCAAATTGGGAGAAAACCACTCATAGGTGGTATTTAAAGCCATGGGACTGAATGAGAGCTCTTGCTGAGCAAGTATAGATGGGGAAGAGATCTAAGGACTGAGTCCCAACATTTAGAGGTCAGAAAGAAGAGAATCCAACCAAGACTGAAAAGAAGAGCTAGTGAAATAGAAGAAACACCAGGTGCGTTTGGTACTCTGGAAACCCAGCAAACAAAGAGTTTCAAAGAAGCGATTAGCCATGTCAATGTGCTGCGAGGTTGAGTAAGATGAGGACAGAGAGAATTGTTTTGGCAACACAGAGTCATTGCAGATTTAACAAGAATGATTCAGTGGAGTGGTCCAGATAAAAAGCCTGATTGGAGTGTTTGCAAGACAGACTGAGCTAAAGAGTGGAAAATAGGAGTATGAAGAATTCTTCAGTTTCACTATGAGAGGGGAAGGGAAGAAATGGGGTTGTAACTGGAGGGAGAAATAGGGGTGGAGGAAACCCCTTTAAGGAGGGAAATTATTTCGGTATGGTTATAAACTGATTGATATGATCCTGTAGAGAAAGAACAAATAATGACACCAGAGGGAAAGAGGAAGACTGCAGGATAAAGTCCCAGAGTGGGTGAGAAGGAAAGTCATCCAGTGCATGGTGGCAGGACCAGAAGGGATAGATGATGCCATGTATCAGGAGCAAAAGAAAAGAAATGGGTACAGATGCTGGTGGGTGGTAGATTTGGTGATGGAAACATGAGAAAATTGTTTTCTGATTGCTCCGGTGTTCTCAACGAAATAAGAAGGAAAGTCATTATCTGCGTGGGAAAACAGAGCTTGACTTTCTGCCAGTAGCATAATCTTCTACTCCTTTGTAGTCATCCTCCTGCCTGACCTCTCCTCTCAATGTGTGTGCATTTTGAAATGCTTCTGACCGACCGTGTCTCCCTTTCCTTCTGTTTGCCAATAGCCATATCCCCCTGGTTCTCTGTCCGAGTCTCCCTGATCCGTTTTGTGTTGTCTTTTTTTTTTTTTTACGACCTCATTCTCTTAGCAACATGGCGTGACTCACATCCATGCCCGTTTCTTTACACCTGGGTCTGTCTCCCTTCAACTCTATGGCCCATCAATTTAGCTCCTTCTACCATTTGCCAGGGTGGGTTTTTTTCTTGTGCTTTTGTCAGGCTGTACTTATTACTAGCCAAGATGTGCCTCCCTGTGCAAATCCCAGAACCTGTGGAAGACAAAAAAGAAGTTGCTTCCAAATGGGAATGTTTAGATATAAAAATAATTCGTTCAGCTCTTTGAAAATGTCTGAGCCACTGGAAGCCATGGGTATTCGCTTCAGTTAGTTTCTCAGAGATTCTGAACTGCCTGAATCCTGAGATAATCTCAGTACTAGAACAGGTCCACAGTCATTACCCACTGAACATTCATCCTATGACTCTCTGTACAAAAAAAGGATCCCACTGTCACCAGGGGAGACTTCAGAGATCCTCAGTGCTCCTCACATGCCAGGAAGAGTCCAGGCTCCAGATTCAGACTTCCAGGCTTTGAATCTTGGCTCCACCCCTCTTACCAGTTATGTGGGTCGTCCTACCATCCTGTGCCTCCGTTCTATCATCTCCAAAATGAGGAGAGGAACACATTCAACTTCATAGAGTTGTTGTGTCAACCAAGTACATTAGTGTGCCTAACATTTTTGACACATCTTCTGGACAGTTTTTAGTCAATAGTCGCTGCTGATTTTATGTCAAAGGCCTGAGAAATGTTATTGAGATTAAATCTTTAGCTTTGTTTAACTTTCTTCTTGTTACACTTATTTGGCCGTAAGAACCCTTTTTAAACTTTTTTCCACAGAATTCACTACTAGTGTATGTACTTATTTGCTAAAGCTATGGTAACAAAGTAACACAAGCTGGATATCAAAAAACTCAGAAATTTATTCTCCTATAGTCTAGAAGCTAGAAGACCAAAATCTATGTGACAGCAGGGCTATACTCTCTGACGTCATTGGAGAATTAGAGTGACCTTGCCTTTTCCTGTCCTCCATTACTGCCAGCAATCCTTTGTGTACCTTGACTTGTGGCTATGTAATTCAACTCTGCCTCATTCTTCACACGGCCTTCTTCCCTGTGGCTCTTTTGGTCTTCAGCTCGCTTTCTCTTTCTAAGGACACCAAGTCATTTGATTTCAAGCTCACCCTAATCCAGTGTGACCTCATCTTAACTTGACTACATCCTCTGCAAAGACTACTTCCAAATAAGGGCATATTCACAAGCACCAGGGGTTAAGACTGGAACATATCTTTTCAAGAAGCACAGTTCAACCCACAACAGTATGTATGAGACAAACATGTCCAATCATACTTTATTGGCCAAATCACTTCCTACCCGTAAACACTGATCTAACTCAGTATTGTTTAATGTCTGGCGCTGTGATTGGCACCTTTTGTGAACTGCCTGACTAGGTCTAAGATGAAGTAAATATAGAAATAGAGAGTAAGTTTTAGATACGTCCAGAGTAATTTTACACTGCCATGCCACTCAAGCCTGTGCTCACTGAACTTAGCCTCTTTTAAAGGAAATAGGCTAGTTTGCATGTTGTCTAGCTCATCTGGTGTGTCACTCATGGCACGAGCCCTATATTGGTCATACCACGGATTGCAAAGTTTTAAAAGTTTTGCTCACTACAAATCCATTGAGATCCACTGATGTAGCTCACAGGCTGGGAACGGAAGAAAAGTTTTTTACTTTTCCATAGTTAGTTACATAAACCCCATTCACCATTCCAACCCTGGGGTCCTAAACAAAAGATTGTTATTTCTGCCAACTTATTGTTCTAGCTAATTCAAAAATCTCCCTTTTTCTTTTGAAGAACACAATCTAAAATAAACTTTCTGTAAAGCCTTCCAGGGGACAGAGTTTGTTCGTTGTTTGCAAATAACTTTGCAATTCTGTAGACATGGGCTTCTTTGTTTCAAGACATAAACCATATCAATTAGGAGCATTTTAAATGCCTTTGGTGACATAAAAGAAGTTGTTCTTCTAAAAGTGAAATATGGAGTTCATTACGTTTCTTTGTTATTTCTGCCTACTGAACACATTTGCTATTGATGATACTTTGTGTTTTCCAGCACTTTCAACTTCGCCTTCCAAATATTTATGCATTACAGCAAAGATATTAACTCTGCAAAAAAAATCACTATTAAATGATAGTGAGTTAATCTGAGGGGAAGAAAAGGAGCAACATCAAATTCTAATACTAACTTGCTTCTTTAGGGATGGTTGTATATTGGAGTCAAGTTTGGATTACAATTTTTGTTTGCATTATTGTCATTTTTTTTTTTTGGTTTGGCTTTTAACAAAAAGTTTTTTCACTAAATATTGGCTACAAATAAATATGTAGATCAAAAAGTACAAAATGATGTGCCATGAACGATATTACTATTCTACTCTATACCCCTAGTCCCCTAACTCTTACTCCAGAGGCATTCTCTGTTAGGAGTTTGTTAGGTGTCCCCTCAAACAACCTCCAGGCACATATGTGTATATAAGCACAGGTATTATGTATATCCATAAAATCAATACACATGAGAGCATACTGTGCCTACCTTTCATCCCCTAGTGGCTGAGAGTTTATCTTGGATATAGTTTCATATGATACAGTGGAACTCTTCTAAGATGACCACAGTGACCCCCTCCTAATTGTATAGTCCCATCCCACATTGAATAGGGCTGACATGTGTTCAAATAGGACACTGCAGAAGGAATGAAGTATGATTTCCAAAACTAGGTCATGAAAAGCATTGTGTTTTCCTCCTTGTTCCTTCTTGGATCACTCTTGGGTCACTCACCCTAGAGGAAGCCAACTGCCATATTGGGAGAGTCCTCAAGTAGCCCTATGGAGGGGCAAAGAACTGAGGCATCTTGCCAATACAGTGTGAGCAAGTCACTTTGGAAATGGATCTTCCAGTCCAAGTAAGGCTTTCATTCAACATCTTACAACCTCATGAGAGACTTTGAGTCTGAATCATCCAGCTAACCTGCTCCCAAATTCATGATCAACAGATACTGGGAGATCATTAACATTTGTTTCTTCAAAGCCACTAAGTTTGGGGATAATTTTAAATAACTAAAACATACCATCATATGTCATTTTTGTTAGTTATTGCAAAGGCTAATAAAGAAACAACAATCCTAAGATACAATGACTTAAATAAGTATAAGTTTATTATGCTTCCCATAAAATAGTTTGGAGATGTGAGGCCCAGGCTGGAAGGGAAGCTGTGCTCCATGCAGTCTTTCGGGGACCCAGGTTCCTCCTATCTTGTTCTCTTACCCCTAGGATCCTGTCATCATCCGTAAGATCAAAGCTGGGTTGCTATCCTATCTATACTTCAACTTGCAGAAAGGAAAAAAAAAAAAAAAAAAACAAGAAAAAGCAAGTTTCCTATATAGTGAGAGCTGAATCCACGTCATTTGGGGAGCACGTAATCACATGGCTACCCCTAATTTCAAGGAAATCTGGGAAATGATTTCTCTAGCTGACCAGCCATGTAGCCAACAAAAGCAGAAAACAGATGTTAGGAGGACCACCATTCTTCTCCAGGTTTGTAGTATTCCTTTGTTTAGATGTACAGACTTTTATTTAGTTTATCACTAAATGATGGTCACCAGACATAGGGCTACTTAGGCCAGTGTAGCAGGCTGGTCTGAGAGTGAACAGTCCGCAGAAGAAAAGTCAGCCTCACACTACAGCTGTGGGAACTCTACACAACGTGCTTCGGAAGTGCTCAGTGTGAATGCTCATGGTCCTGGACATAAGAAAGTGATGACTCATACTTGGGCACAGAAATGCAAACTTTTACCAGGAGTATAAAGTGAAACAGTCAAAGCAACCAGTGCCACAATTTCTCAATGAATGTCCCTTTCACCCCAAATCTGTTAGGTGTGTAAACTCCAGAATCTGTCTCTCTAGAATCATGGTTCTCAACGTGTGGCCCTTGGAAAAAACACCATCAGCACCTCCTGCACACTTAGAAATACACATTCTTAGGCCCATCCCAGACATACAGGATCAGAGACTCTGGGGGTGTGGCCTAGCCAACTGGTGTTTTAACAAATGCCGGAAAAGGATTTGTTACTTGTTAATATTTGACAGCCACCAATCTAAGACCAAAAGCAGCACGTGCCACTTAGTAGCTACATGACTTTAGGCAAGTAACCTAAACCCTTCGCCTTAATTTCTCCATCTGGGAAATGGTGACTGTAATAGTGTTTATCACTGTTAAAATGAGCATGGAAAGAGCTAACATGCATAAAGTACTTTTAAAAAATGCCTTGCATTTAGTGAGCACTCAAAAATATACTAAATGTAATTGTTGCTCTTGTTATCTTTATTTTACTGACCTGTTATTTTACCAGTTTGTGGTCGAAAATGCAAATGAAATGACTCAGTCACAAGACTTCCTACTGAGAAAATGTCTTTTTTCCCTTCCTGGGGCTGTTCCCCTCCATAATCATTCCAAGGTCCCAGGAATGCTTTCTAAGATCTGGTAGACACCGACCCCGGCAGCTGCCAAAAGATGGGCCGAACCCTTTCTGTACAGAAAAGAGTGTCAACCAGAAACCCAAGTCTAGCCAAAATGGCCAAATAGTCTTAAACGTTTTTCATTTGGGGTTCTCATTTTTATCAAGCAATATGTTACTTGATATTGTGCTGGGGAATCAGGAATGATGTCGAGAATTCCCAATACTGGTCTGGGTCTGCCTAAGAGACCTAGAAACTGGGTGACATAAGGGACAAAAGCCTGACTCTCTGTAAGAAGCCGTATGTATGAGGACTTCTGTGCCTGAGCTATTTCTCCCCGGGCCCCCTCCCAAGAAGCCGACCCTACTTAGGTGCAATGAACAAAGCTGACCTTAGGTGAAATGAGCCGCAATCCTTTCCTTTACCAAAGCATTGTCTTGAGTGGAGCATTTTCCCTGTTGTCTAGACAATGGATCAAAGGTCTGTGGACCCCACCCTGAGCTACATGATAAGGATACTTATTGCCTAAATAATCGCCTGGGACTGAGAAATGGGTTCTCTAGAGACCCCAGTCATCATTAGGGCTAATGGTTACAGCTTTAAGACTTTGAGATTTTTTGGCAGGCTTAAAAATTGGTCACACTGCCAGTTTTTAGGGTCTCTCTTTTTCTTTGCAATATAATATTGTATTAGTTTTAGTTGTACAACACAATGAGTTGATACATGTGTATGTTGTAAAATGATCACCACAGAAAGTACAGTTAACATCCACCAGCACTCAGTTTTTGTTTTTATTTATTTATTTATTTATTTATGTATCCACATCTGGCGTGGAGCCCAACATGGGGCTTGAACTCAAAACCCTGAGGCCAAGACCTGAGCTGAGATCAAGAGTCAGATGCTTAACTGACTGAGTCACCCAAACGTCCTTGATATTTTTTTTTCTTATTTCTTGTGACAAGAGCCTTCAAGATCTACTCTCTTAGTAACTTTCAAATGTACAGTACAGTATTAACTGTAGTCACCATGTTGGGCATTGCATCCCCTGCACTTCCTTATCTCGTAACTGGAAACTGGTATCTTCTGACTATAAGATCTCTTTCTTCCTTAGTGCTATCAAGCCATGTCAGCAGGAAGAGATAACGTTTATCTTGAACACCTGATACCTACCTAATAAGAGAAAATGGGGCCGAACCCCACGCAAGCATGGCTAAGTATTCTGAGGAGTCAGGCTACCTCCTGAAGGATTTCCTGTTCTGAAATTGCCTGCATGGCCAGGACTAGCTCTGACCTCAGCCCTGGCTTTATCGAGGGATCTCACGTATTATAAAATTGTGACAATATGTTGTTTATCTCTCCAGTATCTATCTCCACTCCACCCCATGAAAGGTAAGGTCCCTGGTTTTTCTTTGGGGGATTCCTCCTCAGTCCTTCTCAGCCATGTGGTGGGGTTCACTTCCCACTTATATTTCCAGAGTTTCTGATTAGCCTAGCCAACCTCCATCCCCAAGGGATTGGCTCAAAAACAAGCACCTAAACAGATCGGAACCAAGAAGATCCACGGAACATTGTGGAGAAAGAGATGGTGTTCCCAGGGATGAGGAACTCTGGCTTTCTCAGCCTTATAATTTTTTTTTTTTAATCTTTTTTTTTTTTTTTTAACGTTTATTTATTTTTGAGACAGAGAGAGACAGAGCATGAATGGGGGAGGGTCAGAGAGAGAGGGAGACACAGAATCAGAAGCAGGTTCCAGGCTCTGAGCCATCAGCCCAGAGCCCGACTCGGGGCTCGAACTCACGGACCGTGAGATCGTGACCTGAGCTGAAGTCAGATGTTTAACCAACTGAGCCACCCAGGCGCCCCTTTAATCTTTATTTTTGAGAGAGAGAGAGAGAGAGAGAGAGAGACACAGAGTGCGAGTGGGGGAGGGGCAGAGAGGGAGACACAGAATCCGAAGCAGGCTCCAGACTCTGAGCTGTCAGCACAGAGCCCAATGGGCCCCGCCCTCCCCCCTCCCTCCCCCCTCCCCCCTCCCCCTCCCCTCCCCCTCCCCTCCCCTCCCCCTACCCCCCCCCCCCCCCCAACTCATGAACTGCGAGATCATGACCTGAACCGAATGCCTAACCGACCTAGCCACCCGGGTCTCCTGGCTTTCTCACCCTTATAAAGCGAGGTCTGAGGAAATATAATCTAGCACTTCTACAGAAATACTGATGCCATTACAATGAGGAATTGCTAAAGGCAAGTGCAGAGGCTAAGATGAAGGAAATTCTACAGATGGCAGAGAGAGGAGAGCCATTTGGGTGTTGGTGATATTGTGTATGCCTTTGAATGAAACCTCCATGAAATATACTAGTGTCTAGATCAGTGGTTTCCAGTGTGTGGTCTCTGGACCAGCAGAGCCAGCATTAGCTTGCGACTTAGAAATGCAAACTGCTGTGTCCCCACTTTAGACTTCCTGAGCGTGGGTGGGGCCCTGCAGTTTCCATTGTCATAGCCCTCTGGGTGATTTGATACACACTAAAGTTTGAGAAGTGCTGCTCTTGAGTGATCCAGAGAACGATAGAAAATCAGCTGGGATAACTCAAGTACAATTATGCTCGAGTTTTCAGTGCCACAAATGAATCTGTACCTTTCTTAGGAAAGTCTCTAGAAATTTGGCTTCTATATTCAGCTATATTCAGCTATATTCAGCTATATCTTTTTGTTCTAATAGTGGAAAATCAAATGAGCTGCCTCCTAAACTTTTCAAAACATACTGGAGTTATATGATGTTTGTTCCTCAGGTTGTCTTTGTGAAGGACAGAGACTCGCCAAGGGTGTTTTGTGTACAAACTCCTTATTGTACAGATGAGAAAACAATGTGCTGTCCCTCATACTTCCCGGCTAGCTAAAATTCTTCCGATCTGGCCCTTTCCACCACCTTCAGCTCTGTGTGTGGCTGAGTAATTAAACCAGTAGGTGATGGCGTCAGCCCAACCTGGGTTTGAATTCTGACTGTGCCCACATGGGCACATTCAAGCTTTTGAGTCTCAGTTTCCTCATCTGTGAAATGGGAAAAACGGTTCTACTTTCTTTAGCTGGCTCGCGTGAGGATTCAGTGAGAATTAGTATGGAAAGGGCCACACCCTTGGTGAATGCTCAGTAAATGGTATCCACTAAGAATAGTATTGTCAAATCCATCACTGCCCCTGTGCTGTAAAATACAGTGGCTCCCTGCACACCAGATGGCACTGAGCCAAGGAGTGTTCTCTAGGACAAGCAGCGTCTCTGTTGGGCACTGAGTAATCCAACCCACTGATTTCCTGGGACCCTCTGAATTCTCCCAGCCAATCACCCTACTCAATGGGCTCTAATCAGCATTATAATGTAATCTCTCCCTTCAGCTTCCTACCAGAAGCAGTGTTCCTAAACCACATCCCCATTTAAGACCTTTCTTCTTAAGGGAGTGAGGCAGCTGCTGATGAGAAGCTGTGTCAAGTGCCATCAAGACAACGAAAACGTTCGGTTATTCTTACTAAAGAACCAGTCTGCTTGAATCAGCGGGCGCCTCGCTTCTTTTCATGATGCTGGATTCATGGCCGCTCCACACTGAGGGAGCCAGTTTATTAATGATTTTGACTCCCTGCCTTCTCTGGGCCATCCAGATGGTGTGCTGCCCTGGAAAGGGAGGGACAACACTAAGCCCAGTAATATTTTTATAATCTCATTTATCTTGTCTAGTTCGGGATAATTTAACTGACCTTTCGGCATGGCCATGACTTTAATGACATACGAGGGGCATTTTGATGACACATTTTAGATGGAGCAGCATCTTACAGCCAAATGAATAAAATGGAGCTGTGTTTAATAAGTGCCTGGGTTCAGGGGCGCCTGGGTGGCGCAGTCGGTTGAGCGTCCGACTTCAGCCAGGTCACGATCTCGCGGTCCGTGAGTTCGAGCCCCGCGTCAGGCTCTGGGCTGACGGCTCGGAGCCTGGAGCCTGTTTCCGATTCTGTGTCTCCCTCTCTCTCTGCCCCTCCCCCGTTCGTGCTCTGTCTCTCTCTGTCCCAAAAATAAATTAAAAACGTTGAAAAAAAAATTAAAAAAAAATAAGTGCCTGGGTTCAAACCCCGGCTTTACTACTTAATATCTGTATTTTTTGAGCAGAATTTTTAGCCATTTGGTACCTCAGTTTATCTACCTTTGGAATGGGAATAATTGAAATTACACATAGGATAATGATTAAGTTATGGTCTATAAAACCCTTCCATAAGTAAAAATAAAGAATAATAAATAATATTTCCCATTCCCTAAGAACTTACCACGTGCCAGACTTTATGCTAAGTACTTTACATGTAACATCTAAATTTATCCCAACCGTCAATCAGTGAAGTATAATAGTACAATGGTAATAATAAATCAAAGTGATGGTATCGTTAATAATAATGGCAGCAGTAATAATAATAATGTATGCACTAGGCACTACAGTACTATGCCTAATCTCAGCGAACCTCATTATGGGGTTCTATTACAGTTTCCATTCTGGAGATGGGTAAACTGAGAGACAGAAAGGGAAGTATCTTGCCCAAAGCCACGTAACTAGTAAGTAGCAGAGTTGGAATTGAAATTACATCCTCCCTGACTACAGATCCCAAGATCTCAACTGCTCACCACT
The DNA here is from genome assembly GCF_023721935.1 of Panthera uncia. NCBI lineage: Eukaryota > Metazoa > Chordata > Mammalia > Carnivora > Felidae > Panthera > Panthera uncia. The sequence goes on from NC_064816.1 coordinate 34,430,738, forward strand.
TCAAAACCACATAAATATTGCATCATAAAATGAAGATGTCAATGTTCAAATTTCCTAGAAGCAGGGAATGGATCAAAAATGTCAATACTATTTTTTTTTCTCCAGGCAAAATTATACCAAATGGGAGACAGATGAATGGAATGGAGAATTGTAAAAGCCCCCACTTGGCTGTGTGGCCAGCCCTGTGTGCTCCATGAAAATGAGAGATTATTTCCAACATGAAAAATGACTCCATTAAGTAACCAGTTTTAAAAAGTGTAAAGTCAGCACCTTCTAGAAGATACTCAGTTGTGTAATAAAAAAAAAAAAAAAAAAAGGTGTAGGTTTTTATAGCATCCAATTATGGGACAAGTGAGTTACATTTAAAGGTGTTTAAAAAATGTGAACAGAGGAGTATGAACAGTTATAACTGGTCTGCATATTAAGCTCTTTCCAAGGCCATGGGGGATGTGGGGGAGTGTGCAACTGAGGCAAACTTGGTAAGGCTGAATGGAAGCAGTGGGTCCATGACCAGAGACAGAGAGAGTGAGGATTGTAGGCATCACTCATCCACCACCCACTATGCTCCTGTGTGAAGTCCTTCCACCATTTTTGGTGGCCCTTCCTATGGTGTTTTCGTTGGAACCCTTATTAGCCCCATTTTACAAATAAGGAAACTGAAACAAAGACTAGTAAATGACTTTTCCAAGGTCCTACTTCCTGGTCAGGGGCCACACTGGGGTTCATACTGACGTTTGTGTACTTGAGAGCTACTGTGCTTTCTACCATGTCATATTGCCTCTTTAAGAAGAGACCCCAAGAGAAATTCTAGGATTTGAAAGCTTAGTTTTTGGAGGCAATGACTTTATTTTTCTTTGCACAGTGTCACGTTTATTTATACACAATTTTATAGATGGGGACAAATTGAAGACTCACTATTATAGAAATGCCTATGATAACACAGCCTGATGAGAAAGATTAAGGCATTCCTTCTGGGTCCTGAGTTCAAGAGAAGCATTTGTGTATTTATCTTTATATCCTAACATTTTATGCCAAGGTAGTATAGAGTACATGCTCTATAAACGTTTACTCAGTTGTCTGGAATTTTATTCTTCTAGTTCCCAAACGACTCAAGTGAAGGCAAACATGATTTAAGTTCCTTGAACCCTTGCAGGATGCCTGGCTTTTCTCCAGTACCCGTTTTTGCCCTCCAAAGCACAGTGATAAGCATGTAGATGCTCCAGTCCACGCAGTTAATACAGACCCTACAGGCAGTTCTGTTATGGTAAGCTTCAAGTTCAGTATCTGCCTTTTGGGAGGCCATGAAGTACTGAGTTGAATAATGACACCCACCTAGATTAAAATAGTAGCTGTGTTCTTGAAATTTTGATTCTTGAATTTTGATTCAGTGATAGAATAAAGAATACTAGAGATTCAAATTTTAAAAAGAAGACTCTATTTACTATAAATCTCTATGCGGAAAGAAGAAATGATGCAAGTCCCAAGAATGGTTCAATTCTCCTATCTTCTTGAAATCTTGAAGTTATAATCATTATTGTATTCAGTCTTATTTGCCATTAGTTTAGGAGCTTGAACAAGTGGCCAGAAGCTCCTTTAAAAGAATTGTCTTTCGTGTGTTGGTAGGGATGTTGTGGTTTTGATTTGTTTTTCTAGAACTGCTTTTTATTTTTCTGTAGTCTCAGGATTCTAGTAATGTATGTGCATTTGGGGCAGAGGTATCTCAGAACTTAGGGGTAGCCTACAGGTACTTGTATCAAAGGAATGGAACCATGATAGGAGAAATAACGGTTACCCAAAGACATCCGTCTCCTAATCCCCAAAACCTGTGAATGTGTTGCCTTTATATGGCAAAGGAGATTTTGCAGATATTGTTAAGGGTCTTGAAGTGGGAACATGTTCGTGGATTATCCAGTGAGCTCAGCGTAATCACAAGGATCTTTCCAAGATGGAGGTAGGGTGTTCTAAGGAGTCAGAGAAGGAGAGAGAATAATGGAGCAGAGGTCAGAGAGAAGGGATTGCTCACTTTTAAGGTAGAAGAGAGCCACAAACCAAGGAAAGCAGGTATCCTCTAGAAGCTGAAACAGGCAAGGAATTAATTCTCCTCCTAGAGTCTCCAGAAGGGACATAGTGAGACTGCTGACCTCCCAAAGTGGAACATAATGCATTTGTATTTTTTAAGCCACCTTGCATGTGGTCATTCACTACAGAAGCCATTGGAAACTAATACAAGGACTACATTCCTTACCAGCAGCATCTGCAAAAGAGAAAGTTGTTTCCTGTTTGAGCTTAAGAAAATAGCCTATCCAACAAGAAATCCAAGGGTCATTTTGGCTCCTTATGATTTACCGTAAGGTTTCTCAGCCTCAGCACTATTAACATTTTGGCTGGATGATCCCTTGTTGAGGAGGATGCCCTGACCATTGTGGGATGCTTAGCAGCATCCTTGCCTTCTACCTACTGGTGGCCAGTGGTACCCTTCTCTTCAGTTGTGACAAATCAAAAATATCTCCAGACATTACCAAATGTCTGCTGGGGGAAGGAAGGTGACAAAATTTCCCCCAGGCTGAGAACCACTGTTCTAGCTTAAGTATATGCTCTTTGACTATATAATTTCTGATGACAGGGAGCAGACCATCTTTCTTCCATGATCATAGTTCATAAAGTAGCCAAACCCTGAGACACACAAAATAATGCTTTATTCAGAATCTTTTTGCCGCTCAATTACAAGGCAAAAAATCCTTGCCTCTGGACTAGATGGAATAATCTCATGGCTTGTACCAAGCGATCAGACAGGATTTATTTGCGGATAAAACTCAGCTGATAACCCAAGGCAAGTTATTAATCTACTCAGCTCAGCCAGCTAACACCTTAAGGCTGTTACTCTCAGTAGATGCCAAATAAAATGTTTTATCAAAATGAGTGGGGTGGCACTGTACCCCCCCCCTTTTTATTTGGGAAAGTTAATTGAGAATCCAACTCATAACTGTTACTGGTTCAAAAATCCCAAATTGTATTGGAATGAAATATGGTAAAGCCTGAGTAAAAGAATCAAAGTGATTCCTCTGGCTCTAAGATGTGTGCATTATTGAACACAGAAGCAAAAGTGGCCTCTACAAACCCAGTTCTCCCTTCTCTGCATTAACATGCCTGCTAAAGGATGCCCGATGTCAGAAGAGTATGAGAGAGAGAGAGAGAGAGACTCTATCTCATTTTCCAAAAGCAGTTCCTATTGTGGCGTAGATAGGTTTAGCAGAGAGATATGGCAGGAAGTCAGAACTGAGGAAAGGAATATGAGAATAAATAACTCTATGAGTTAAGTTCAGCTAGAATGGAAGATAGGATGATGTTATACACTGAGTGCTTCTGCCCCCGCAGAATTCATTTGTTGAAGCTCTAACCCCCATTGTGATGGTTTTTAGAGATGGAGCCTCTGGGAGGTAATTAAGTTTAGATGAGGTCATGAGAGCAGAGGCCCCTGCTGAGACTAGTGTCCTTATAAGAAGAAGAGAGCAGAGCTCTTGCTCTCTCTCCAACATGCAAGGACACAGCAATGAGGTGACTGTCTACAAGCCAAGAAGAGAGTCCTCCCCAAGAAACCAACCATGTTGTCACTCTGATCTTAAACTTCCAGACTCCTGAACTGTAAGAAATAAATATCTATTGCGTAAGCCACCAAATCCATGGTGTTTTGTCACAGCAGTGTGAGCGCTAAGACAGACAAGCAGTAGAACCACAGAAATTGTATCAAGGGCTAGAAAGATAACACATTTGAGGCTCTGGGAGTGACCCCCACCATCATCACCAACCATCGAGACCTCTGGCTTATTAATTAATGTTGTGAATTATGTAAACATAAAAGTAATGTGCTAGGTTGAAGGCAAGGGCTAGATTCTCCCACTAGCTGTATGATTGTGGACGGGCCTCTTTATTGCTTTACGTTTTGGCTTCCATATTAAAATGTGGCTAACAACACCTGCCTTGAAAGAACATCATGAGAAGAGAGTGAAATCATATATATGCAAGGGCTCAGTATGTGGCAGGTACTCGGTAAAGGTTGGGGGCTCCCCTCCCATGCGGACATATCCTGGTCAATTTAAAACAGGTCAAACCTAAATGAGCTGGGTTTTGCCAACCTGTGAGTGTGAATGAAGGTATGTGAACATTTATGCGCAGTGTGGATAATTACCAATTCTTGTGCACTCAGGGATGAAGGGCAGTCCTTGTAAGGGTTTCCTTAGGGTGGATATCTGCAAAATATCTGCAAACTGGTTTTTGTAAACCCGTCTTCTAGCCCCCATTCTTCTGGAAATTGTACCTAGGTTCTCTGTGGAAAGTCACCTCTTTCTCACTCTTCATTTATGGGTTTTAGTGCAAGGTGACAACACCCTGTCCCATTCACACACACACACACACGCACACACACACACCTGTCTCCAGAAAAGAGCACTTCCTTGGTCTGGGCAGGGAGTTTCATTACCCACCCAGACCAGAGTGAATCAATCTCAGGAATACTGTGAGCATATTAGGGAGGAAAAGGGGGACAATAAAGCAGAGCTGAAAGATGGAGAGAGACGGATAACAACAGGTCCCCTGGATACAGCCATTCCTGAAGCTCTCGGCTCTTTGACTTCCCAGAAGTCAATTTATGTTTATGCCAGAATGAATTCAGTATCCCTACAGAGAGACGCCTGACGAATTTGCTCTCCCACAAATATTTCAGGATTTCGCCTTGGGGTGAAATTACCTGTGGTTCATGAGTTAGCTTTCTTAGCCGAACTGATATTGTAGCTGCAGTTCAAAGGCTCCTGGATCCGCCCCAGGACTAATTGGTTGGGAATGTGTGGTGATATAGCCAAGCTGCCACCACCAACTTAGTAGCCTGACCACAGCTACTGTCTCAGTGCCGGTTGTAAGGAGGTTTTCACTGTCAGCCTCCTCTGCCCCAATCATCCAGAGACTACGAAAGCTAAACCATTCCTTTCTGAGAGACAAGGAGCATTCTCTTCGTGATGCTCGCTGAGTAAGGGACATAAAAATAACAATTTTATTTAGCAACAAACGTTCTAGCTGTTATTTTCTGCCCAAAGTCCCCAACACATGAACCATTCAGGGCTAGTGTTCTCCCCTCTGCTCCAACCATGTTCTCTTCCAGAAAGCCTAGCTGACACTTTTACTGAACTAGAGTTTGAGAGGTTTTTCTAACCGGGGAGGTAAAAGAGACAGAAAACAATAGATAAGTAAAGAAAGCAAGGAAAGCTGAAATAGAAGCGTGAGGTTCGAATAAGGTGCTGTCATGATTTGTGATAAATACGGCAACACAGCATTTAGAAAGGAGAGGCACTAATGAGAGGTTTCATTTTATTCACGAATTTTTCCTGATGTGAAAAATGGAACTTTTTCCTGCTACTTAACTGCCAAACAAACTCTGAAAAACATATCCAGAGGAATAATGAATCACTTGGATACTGACCCAGCCCATGACATTAAAGATGAGTGCAGATATTTAGGAACTGGCAATATCTGGGTACTCGATTGACATACCAAGCTGGCCTTTTTGTATCTGCAGTCTGTGTGTACCTTTCCATGAGCAGATACCCTTCTCTGAATTACACAGAGTGAATCCTACTGTGCCGTTTTGACCATGTTCCTTACTCAGGTACCATTTTTGTTAATTTCAAGTCAAAAATATCCTTCGAAAAGGTGGAGAGTGCCAGAAGGAAAGAATTTAAAGATGGGTAAGAGTAAGACGCTTTAGTAACTCTCTGTTTAAATAACTCCAGCAACGTTACTACTCTGTCACTTTTATACCAGTAGAAACTCGGAGTTTGAAGTGCTACTTTTGAAATAAAATTATAAAGAGGTTTTGGTAATTAAACACACTCTTTTCTCTTAACCCCTACTAGTCTTGAAATCACTCACCTGGTAAGGAATCTGCCGTGTCTCAAAACTAGACTGAAGGTTCTAAGTGCTCTAGATCTCTCTCTCTCTCTCTCTCTCTCTCTCTCTCTCTGGGTCCCTTTCTGCTTTTACCAAGGCTTCGTCCAAAGGCTTCAAAGCTAATGCTCTTCCTTCCTCCAAGCTAAGTGGAAATTGTGGCCTCCATCAGCCTATGTCTCTTGAAATGTGTATGTCCCAAGTTCAAGAAAAAAAGTTTGGGACAAACAGAGTAGATTACTTTTGTGTCTCATTTCCAAACCCCAAGAGGATATGGTGGCCAGAACTGGGCCAGGTGTCCAACTCTGGTCCAATCACCTCATGCAGAGAGGCGACACCATGAAATGCAAACATCATCATGAATAACCACAGGGCTATTTTGGAAGTAAGTCAGAATCACAGATGATAGCTTTTAAAAAACCGTGCCCGTCATTTCAAATTCAAACCAAAGCCCCCCCCCCCCCCCCCCCAATCCCTCTGTCTGCTATGCTCTCCTGCCATCATTGGCTAATTACAGCTGTGGAGCCTGCCCTCCAAATCCGAGCCTGGAGAAAGCCTGGTTCCCTTTAAGTGGAGCTCAGCCAGCAGTTGCTTTCTCCAATGCAAATTTCCTACAAACAGGCCCTGCAACTTAAAAGGAATCTTTAAACCCCATTAAATAACACAGTTCCTTAGCAGGAATATCTCCTGGGAAGGGATGTCTTCTGTTCAAATGCTATGTTATGACAAGCATGACAGGCTTGATGGGGATCTGTTCTGACTCATGACATTGCTTAAATTAGGTTAGGTAGAATATGTGTAGGCATTCTAAGAAAAGCTCCTCGGGGCCCCAGCCCTATTATTTTTGTTAATAGCTCTGAATTATGACTGTCTTTTCCAAGGGACGATAAACCCGGTTTCCACACTAGGTACATCATGGGATGTATGTAATGCATGAAGACTTACCAGCAAAGCCAGTTGGCGTGCACACATTCAATACTAATTTACTGTTGTATTTCTTCTCCTCTCTCTCCCCTTCCACTAGGCCAGAGTTGGCTTGCCTTACCACTTGAACTTTAATTTCTCACAAATGTTACAAGGCTTTCTCCTGTTTCCAATTTAATTTTCACCCCAGGGGAGAGACCTGCGGTATCTTCTCATCCCTACCATATGCCTCAAACTTGATTCACAGTCCGCTTTTGGTTGGGGGTGGGGGCAGGGTCAGAGGCTCACCTTGCATGTGATTATTATTGATAATTGTCAAAGATATAAAAACATTGGCTCCTTGGTCTCATTTACTGCATCTTATCATTTTTTGGCTGTAATGTAAATCTACCTTTTTATTTAACATTCAAGGAAATTTGAGTCAGGACTTCCTTGGTTGCAAGTTGCTAGAACTTTCTGTCTCTCCTTTTCTTGGCTCTGTCTTCGTATGCTGCAAAGACACCTGACGGTTACAGTAGCCCATGTTCCCAGCTGCAAGCTGGCAGAATTTTCCAAGAAATCCAACAAAAATCCCATTCTTGCTTTTGCCCCGGTTTCAATCACTGTGGTCAAGAGAACAAACACTCCGATTAGCCAAGCCGAGTTCCCAGGTCAGCCCTTGGAGCCAGAGGGTGAGGTCAACCCTACTTGAACTATAGGGAGTGATGTAAAAGGTGAGCCGGTGCTCCAAAGGCAAAATCAAGATGCTGCCATAAGAAGAAAGGGGAGTGTATGCTGGGCAGCATAAACCCAAAGTTTATTTGCGTTCTGCATCTGTCATCTCGGGCTGCCATACAGAATACCGCTGACTGGGGAGCTTAAACACCAAACACTTAATTTTATTTGCTCACAGTTCTGCAGGCTGGAAGTCAAGATCAAACTGCTGGAAGTGTTAGGGGTTCCCCGGGTGGCTCAGACGATTGGACATCCAACTTCAGCTCAGGTCGTAATCTCACAGTTTGTGGGTTTGAGCCCCACATCAGGCTCTGTGCTGACGGCCTGGAGCCTAGAGCCTGCTTCGGATTCTGGGTCTCCCTCTCTCTCTCTTTCTGCCCCTGCCCCATTGGCGCTCTGTCTCCGACTCTCAGAAATTAATAAACGTTAAAAAAAAATTTTTTTTAAAGAAAGTGCTGAAAGGGTTAGTTTCTGATGAGGCCTCTACTCCTGGTTTACAGAGGACCACTTTTTCCCTGTGTCTTCACGTGGCCTTTCCTCTGTACTGACACACTGTTGGTGTCTCTTCTTCTTCTTATAAGGGAATCCCATCTGTTCTGCTGGATTAGAGCCCCACCCTTATGACTTCATTTCACCTAAACTACCTCCTTACAGCCCTATCTGCAAATGCAGCCACATCATGTGTTAGGGCATTTGACGTATGATATTCGAGAGGGACGATTCAGTCCATAACATGATCCAAACAGAATGAATAGTTGTGATAATCAAGATCATACAGTTAAAAACAGGGCTGAGGCTGGAAGTCAGATAACTCCTCCTAAAGCAATGTTCCCTTTGCCTGATTGCCCTTTGGTCTCTCTCTCTGTAAATCTCTGCCACGCTTCTTGTTGGGAGCTAGGGATCAGAAATTGTGCAAGTGAACAGCCCAGGATATGAAACTAGGTTAGTCCAAGGTTAACCTCACCACTATTAACTTTTTTGGCTCAGATAATTATTGATGATTGGGAGCCTTCCTGTGCATTGTAGGATGTCTACAAGGGTCCCTAGCCTCTATTCATTAGATGCCAGTAGTACTCCGTATGGACGAGTAAAATGGCTCTAGACATTGTCCGATGGAGAGCACACAACCCTGGATCAGAATCATTGGCCTATTCAAGCCTTTTGAGTGACTACCTCCCCCTGGCTTACTACCAAAGAGCCATTCAGAATTCTGTAGCTCTAGCTCTTTAACCTTCTTCAAATCATCGCTGTCAGAAATCACTGTGAATAAGAATCCGTTCGATTCGGGGCACCTGGGTGGCTCAGTCGGTTGAGCGTCCAACTTTGGCTCAGGTCATGATCTCACAGTCAGTGAGTTTGAGCCCTGCGTCGGGCTCTGTGCTGACAGCTCACAGCCTGGAGCCTGCTTCAGATTCTGTGTCTCCCTCTCTCTCTGACCCTCCCCCGTTCATGCTCTGTCTCTCTCTGTGTCAAAAATAAATAAACATTAAAAAAAAAAATCAGTTCCATTCTTGGGCCCTACCCACAGAGACTGTAATTAAATAGTTAGGTATGGAGTCAAATGTACTGCATGTTTTATAAGTACCTTGCGACCAGTTCCTTAGAGTACCAGCGGTCATCTTGCCACTAACTCCTTTATTCAAGATCTACCGAGCGTGTACTGTGCCAGGAATTGTTCTAGGGGCACCTAGGTGGCTCAGTCTGGTAAGCACCAGACTCTTGACTTCAGCTCAGGTCATGATCTCACGATTCATGAGTCTGCGCCCCCCACATTGGGCTCTGTGCTGACAGTGTAGAGCCCGCTTGGGATTCTCTCTCCCTCTCTCTGCCCCTCCTCTGCTGGTACAAGCTTGCATTCTCTCTGTCTCTCTGTCTGTCTGTCTCTCTCACTCTCTCTTTCTCTCAAAAATAAATAAATAAATATTTTAAAAATAATAATTGTTTTAAAAGGTAGAATACAATATCACTTCCTTCAACTGGCTTTCATTCCACCGAAGGAGATAAGCAATAAACACCATAACAAATAAATAATTAATAATAAAATGTAAGTGATGTCGAGAAAAACCAAACCTAATTGTTGGGGGTGGTAGCGGGGCAGTCCCAGGTGCGGAGATGAAAAGTATATTTGTAAATAGAATAGACAGGGTGACCGAAATGAGAGAGTGATATTTAAGCAGGTACAGGGAGAATGTAAGGAAGTATGCCAGCATGCAACTGAATGAAGAGCATATCAGAGGGAGAGTCGTCAGTGCAAAGGCCCTGAGGTGGGTGTGTGCCTGATTTATTCAAGGTGGACTAAGAAGATGACATGGCTGAGGCAGAGTAGAGGGGATGAGGGTTGAGAGTAAATGGTGAGAGGCCGTGATATGACATAAGACATCACATAAAATTATAGGGACTTCATATAATGGGAAGCCATGAACACGTCTTGAGCACAAGCATGACACGGTTTGACTTTTACTGCTGGGTTATCATATTGCATGGGAGGCAAAGATGGGAAAAGGGAGACTAAGTTAGGAGGTCACCGGAAGTAGTTGCAAGGAATTCACCGGTGAGATTACAGAGTGGCTTCAACACAGTGCTATGGAGAAAAGCGTGGAAAAGAATGGTTGAATAAGCTCGAGGTCAAAGTGAAGACCATTAGCCTAAACAGCTCTTAGGGGAGGTTCGCTAAAGGAGAGGAGGAAAATGAGGCTCTGGGAGAAAGAAGCGATGGAATGAATGGGGACTGTTGTAAGGCTGGAGAGACGTCTGTGCTTTCACACAGCTGGGAACAATCTTGCAGACGGGAGAATTGATGACGTGGGAGGGAGAGGGGTGGTTTGAGCAGGAGAGAGAAGGAGGGTGGGCACAAGGTAAGGTAATGCCCTCGGAGAGGAGCAGAGGTGGTTTACCGGCAGGGACAAGAAGGGAGACAGAGCCTGTGGAAAGGTGAGTTGATGCAGACATGGGAGATTGTGGAAGTTCTCGTGTTATTGCTTGAATTTTCTCAAAGAAGGAAACGGCAAGCTGGTCAGCTAAGAATGTTGAGCAGAAGGAGATGTTAGCATTTTGAGAAGGGAGGAGGTGTCAGGAGACAACCGGGGGAGGGAACCAAGGTACTCACGCCAGGAAGCATGGCTTACCACCAGACGATGGGTCAAGGTATAAGCAAAAGATCAAGTCATTTGCTTCTGTGTTTTGGGGGGGCGGGCAGAGGGGACAGGACAACATCTCCAGTACTGGGCTTTTTTTTTAATTTTTTTGAGAAATGTGCTCAGGACACAGCAAGGAATTCACTGCGTCTTGGCAGCCTAAGAAAATGGCAGGGAGGCAAACCCTGGCAGTGGTCATGGGAGGTGGGAAGCACCTGAGAAAAATGTCCTGCTGTGCTCTTTGGTGTAAATTTGATAGCAGCCTTGGGCTGGTTCCTCATCCTCTGGTAAATAAGGTTTCCTTCTCACCTACACACTGCCAAGGGAGGGTGGGGGCAGGGGGTAGCCTTGAGAAGGTATTTGAAAGCCCCTGAATTCTTTGGAGAACAGATGCTGTAAATCGTACCAGCGGTGTTGGAGAAACGTGTCTTTTAAAGTGAGGATGCTTGTAATCTAGTGGTCAATATGTGTTGAATAATAGATAGGTGACTATCCTTTCGGCAAGTAAAATTAGATGGAAATGCATTTTTCCCAAGTTAAAATTTTCAGAAGAGAACTGAGCCAACAGCTCCTCTCCATCCTTGCATAAACAAAGGCCCAACAGGATCAATTAAGCTCATTTGTTGACTCATCCTATTAACATGCCTCCAGGCCTCGAGGAAAAGAGGAGCCCAAAATGCACTGTACTCAAGGAGAAACTTGACGGATGGAAATAGATCAGCAAACCAAATTGGGTCTGGGAAGCACGATGGGAGATGGGGAAAGGCTTCATTTGAAAATCATATAAAACTTATGCTAAAGGGATCTGATCGTATCTCTCTATGTGTCGGCTTCCGTGCCGTAAAAAAGTGCTCTTCCTTCCTCACACTTTATAATGTATGTGTTCAGATTAGCATTGTTTCCTTCCCTGCAGTTGACTTTGAAGCTTCGTATTTATTCTTGTGGTGTTCACATGAGCTACTGTCATAACCTGCACCTGCCAGTATTAGTCCATCTCCTGCTGGGGGGATTTGACTTTCACGAGAGCCTACCAGTTGTTCAGAATCAAAGCTAACAAATAACATGGCTGATCAGATAGGAGATGTGGGTTTTTAAAGAGGAGAGGTCTGATTTTCTCATACAGTATATAAACGAAACCAATAGGCTGTTTACCAAGTTGGGATGTGATAGAAAGTTGTCACCAGAATATAAGTGTAGCCTCCTACGTCTAGATTTTCCTGTCTTTAGAAATAGCTTTGTATCTTTTTTCTGCATATTATTTAAAATTTATACAGGCAAAAATAAAGATCGAGTTTAATCCACTGCCAAGAGGTAGTGGTTTTATATATATATATATATATATATATATATATATATATATATATATATACAATTTTTGTTGTTAACACAGAGTTTGAAATGAGGGCCCCTGGGTGGCTCAGTCGGTTAAGCGTCTGACTTTGGCTCAGGTCATGATCTTACCATCCGTGAGTTCGAGCCCCAACGTCGAGCTCTATGCTGACAGCTCAGAGCTTGGAGCCTGCTTCGGATTCTTTGTCTTCCTCTCTTTGTCCTTCCCTCACTCGCACTCTGTTTATCTCTCTCTCTCCCTCCCTCTCAAAAGTAAATAAACATTAAAAAAAAAAGTAATTAAAAAAAAGAAATGAGTTGTCTTTTGTAAGTGGGATTATGATGATAATTTATCCTGTCATTTACATAAAATGAGTGTCATTTTGTGTCACATATAGAATTACACATCATTTTTAATGGCTTTGCAGTACTGTGCTGTAGAGAAGTCTCATAATTAATGTAGCCAGCCCCCTCCTGATGGGCTTGTAAGTGGTATCCAACTGTTTGCTATTATAAACAGTACTAGGAACATTGCTGTCATCGACAATGCTGTTACTTACAAACAGGCCAGAACTTGTCCTTCCTACTCTCAAATCCTCCCTTAGTCTTTCTTCTTGAAGGAACATGTTCTTAAAGGATGGTTAACTTACGGGGTTTCCATAGTCCTCACTCTTTGGACCTCAAAGTTCAAATACAAATGGCTTATTTCATGGTCAGCGTTGGTGTGGACATGGGGGGAGGGGAGGTTCCTGATCTCAACATTGCCCTATTGGCCAGCAGACAACAAATTCAATTAACACCTGTTGGCTTGAGCCACAGCTCTAGCTAGCTGCCCCCATGGGAACCCGGAGGACACATCTGAACATTCAGTTCCCGGTCCCTGTGTGGGGCCATGCTGCTCTGGGCTAATGTAATACAGTGATAGAGTTCATCTGAGAAGGAATAGAGGAAACTGCTTACATGTTACCTAATCCATTCCTGGCATTCAACAAACTAGATGGCCCAGTTCCAGGAAGGTGGGGCCATCTGGCCATGGTGTCGAGTAGCACATCACTGAACTAGAGACGAGGACTCACGCCTTGAGTGGTCTTCCTGCCTTTAGTGAGCACATCAGACAAACCCTAAGCCTCCGTTTGGGAACGTGAAACTAAATTCCTACCTCATCGGATGGTTTGAAGCTTATGGACTGTAGAGAGGTCTCAGTAGAGTTATTTTCTGGCAGCAGTGGAGGAGCGGTAGGAAAAATATTAGGGTTGTTGTCATACCTTGTTCCAGACGCGGGCATGCGTAGGAATAGCACTTGCCATGATTGGCTAGTAACAGCAGGGGTAGGACAAAAGTTTGCAGTTGAGATGTGTATTGTCTTGTGGTCTGTGTCTGTTGGTGACATTGTTATAGCAGTAACTGCTGTTGTGGTAGAAATCTGAGCAGAACTCAGGCTGGATTTCTCTATTATTTCTTTCATTTTACCTGTCTTACTGAAGTTCCCAAGTCGTCATTTTGAACCCCAAGCGAAATGCAGAATTCCATCTGAGCTACGTACCCACGTGTGCTTCCATGAGGCCATTAATCCTCACTTTTCCCTTTGTTGGAGGAGAGCACAAAATCACACCTCCTTGTACTTCAAACTGTAATTGTCAGTTGCCTGAGGGAGATTCAAAAGTTTGGTTTGAAGCTGTACGAGTGGCCATGTGTTTAAAGAATAAGGTGAAAATGGTGTTTAGGACGCTGATCTTTTACATTTCATTTTTCTGCTTGCTTTCTTGACAAAGTGAGTTCCTTTTACAAAGTGTGTGTGTGGCTTTAAATTTTTAAAGGGTAGGGGAATAAAATAAATGTGTCCCTATATAGGCAATCGATTATAATTCTCATGAATATAACAAGTGGATCACACTCAAGGTTACACTTTGAAGCCTTGTATATGGATTTATTCCTTGACTCCCCACTGACTTAATAGGAATCACACTGATCAATTACAACACATAACATTTTTTTTTTTAAATTAAGGGCCAGACATCTGCTAGGGGTGCTCAAAATCAAATTAATTTTTTTTTCTTACGAGCATACTCAGATAAGCATTCGGAAGGAGAAAGTAATTATCTAATCCTACAAGAAGGCTCACAGAACTCTAGTACAACCCTTTGATTGGGTGCTTCCTCCACGTCATCTGCAGTGATTCAGCATCCCAAATGGTTTAAAGCAATACCACCAATGTTGGGCCCATGTTTATTGTGTGCCACACAGTGTGTGAGGGCTTTCCCCTTCTACCGGTGCCTCAGTCTAGGACAGTAGTTTGAAGCTGGGCCTCGTTTGGCCCCCATGAGATAAATGGTAATGTCTGGTGACATTTGGGGTTGTCACGACTGGAGGGAGTGCTACTGGCATCCAGTGGGAATGAGTAAGGGTTGTTTCTAAACATCCTATCATGCTCAGGACAGTGCCCGCAACAAAGAGTTATTTGGCCCGGAATCAGTTACACTGAGGTTGAGAAACTCTGGATTAGTATTTCTTTTCATCCAACAGTTGATTCCTTTACTCATCCATCAAATGTTTATTGAGTAGCTACTATGTGTCATGCTCTGTACTAGCTGCTGAAGATATCCAGAGGTGCTGTCTCCGCAAGAAGACATTTGGAGTACATGTACGGTTTTTCAAAGGTAGCTCAGGTGTCATCTGTGTTATAAATAGCTGCACTGACTTTCAAATGGACTGACTTTCAAAATGCAGAGTTCTGGGTACTACCCTGCCGATTCTCATCTCTTAGGTTAGGATGCATGAAATTGCAGAAGCAAGAGGCACCTGGGGGGCTCACTCAGTTAAGCATCTGACTCTTGATTTTGGCTCAGGTCATGATCTCACAGTTCTTGAGATCGAGAGCCACATTGGGCTCTGCTCTGACAGCACAGAGGCTGCTTGGGATTCTCTCTCTCTCTCTCTTTCTCTCTCTCTCTCTGCCCCTCCCTGCTTTCTCCCCGTCCCCCTCTCTCCCTCAAAATACATAAACATTTAAAATTTTTTTTAAATGCAAGAGATGGTACTCTTTTCTCACCCCATTTTAAAGTTCATGAACTTCGGCTATTGAAAATGTAACACATGTATTCATGCCGTATAAACATTGATACAATGAAATGTAAACAATGATATGGAATATTTGAAAAGTTAAAAATAAATACGGGGCGCCTGGGTGACTCAGTCGGTTGGGTGTCCGGCTTTGGCTTAGGTCATGATATCATGAGTTCGAGTCCCTCGCTTGGCTCTGTGCTGATAGCTCAGAGCCTGGAGCCTGCTTGGGATATTCTTTCTTTCTCTCTGTTTCTCTCTTTCTCTCACAAATAAACAAACATTAAAAAGTTAAAAAAATAAATAAAATACACAAAATAAATCTACTTTCATTCCACCAAGCTTCCTAAATGTTAAATTATTTAACACCCACAGTAACCCGTTTGAGTAAATGTTGCTCATATTCATACCATTTTCAGATCAGCAGCATCGAGATCCACTTACCTAGGGAACTGACACCCAGAAGAGCTGAAAAATCTGAGCACAGTCACGCAGCTAGGATGTGGCAAAGCCAGGACTCAAACCGCCCAGGGACTACAATAGTCACACTGGGCTGCATATGTTTGTCCCATCAAGTTCCCCTGGTCCCTTCCCTTCTCCCTTTGACCAGCTGTCCAGCAGCATCCCATCCGCAGACCCCTCCCCAGCCCTATGCCAGCTACTTACAGTCAGCAACCCAGAGTCAGGATCTTTATCTGAATAATAGATTTCTAGTCCATTTGTTGTAAGTGGCGATAAATTAATGCTTATCAATGTTTGTAAAAGGAGAAATTATGGCTCTTGACAATTCTGGATTATCTTAAGAGGATATAACCGAAAGAAAGGCTCAGAGCCAGTTAGGAACATGAGAAGGCACAGACAGAGACGAGAAAGTGCCCCAAACAATACATGATTCTCATGCTCAAAAAGTTTGAGGCTCACTTTTCCTGGACGAGAGAGGAACATGCAACCAGGAAAATTACGGTGTAACCAGCCAAATGTGAAAATCGATAGATAAATAAAATGCCTATTTACATTCTATTTAGCTTTCAAATCTCAATTCTTTGTACTCTGTGAAGCATTTTTGGCTGCTTCGGAATGCAATGACTTTCTAAGATATTCGTAAAATGAAACTATTCTCAAATTGTTTTTTAGTGTAAGTAAGGTTTTTCCTTTTTTGTCAGGTAACATCCTTTTGAGAATCATGGTTTTGTATTTCCCAGAGTGACTACACTGATTTACTGAGGCTCACTCAACCAGTAATTGTGGGTCATTTGACTACTGAAAGAAGTTTACTGATTTTGTCAAGGTACGGGGGGGGGGGGGAAGAAATCAAGATAGAACTTAACAAATTATTTTCTAAACACCAAAGTAAATTGTAGGTTGGTGTCTATCTAAAACCTGAGTCCACCTGGCCCAACCCCCTCAAAGCAATTAGCTCAATTGTAATATTTAAGAAGTCCTTTTTTATTTTTCAAGATTTTAGTTTTAAGTCATCTCTGCACCCAGGGTGGGGCTCAACCTCACAACCTCAAAATCAAGACTCACATGCTTCACCAACTGAGTCAGCCCAGCACCCCAAGAAGTCCTTTTATTTGGGTAGATTTTTCTTCTTTTCAGGATCTGTAAACCAAAAATAGCAGAACCAAGGCACCTGAGTAGCTCAGTCAGGCGAGCATCTAACTTCCAATCCAGTCACGATCTTGCGGTGCATGAGTTCCAGCCTGGCACTGGGCTCTGTGCTGTCAGTGCAAAGCCGACTTCAGATCTTTTGTCCCTCTTTTCCTCTGCCCCTCCCCTGCATGCACAATCTCTCTCAAAAATAAACATTTTTTAAAAGTTAAAAAAAAATAGAATCAATCAACACTCTCTTCAGTGGAAGATTGATTACCCTCTGTCAATCTTGTCTTTACCCGTCATGGCGAAGATACCAGCTACTCAGAGCTCCCCTGTCACTGTCATCTGTGGTCCGATGGTGAACCTTCCTGAGCTGTCCCTGAGAAGCAGAGGACACCTGGCTTCTAGGGGACCCATCCCTGCCTATGGTTTCTCCAGGTAATTCCAGTCAGTTTCTTCTTAAATTTGGAGAATTAGCTTTGGTGTTCAAAATGGCTCCTGAGCCCCCAGGGGTACCTTCCCCAAACCTATCATTGGGTTGGTCTGGGAGCTGGCCGTGCATCCTTTTAATCAATCACCTTTAACTGCAAAGAGAGCATGAGAGATTGGCAACAGCTGAGATTGACTACCGCCCTTGTAAACTTTGCCCACATGACCTTAGAGAGCCCAAGGAGGCGCCCTGAGTTTAAAGTCAAAGAATAGAGATCTTGGGAAACACATCCGTGTTCTGAAATCCTGCTCCATAATCACTTGCCCTTTATCAGGTATCATTTTGGTTACAGGTCCACTCATTAGTGTACAAGTTGGGGTGAACACTCTATCCTGGGCCCTGAGAACAGTCATGCTGAAGCTCGTGTTTGGATATGTGTGTGTTTGTAATGTTAGCAGTCTGCAAAGCCTCTCCCACATAGGACACAGTGGATATCAAAATGATCTTCGCCCATCCTACAGAAAAATGTTTGCCAAGAAAATGCCTTGTCTTACGAGAGACTCACACAGGTCCTTGTGGCCCCTGTCTGCTTAAAGCCTCGACAGAAAAAAAAAAAAAAACTGAGTTGTTTTGGAGTTGCCTCGGTGATTTGCACAGATCAATTTTACCCTGGTCAATTTTGTTTCTCACACAAACACTTCAAAAGCCAGTTAGGCGGTGATTCTGTTATCTGATCCATACAGGGTCAGGGGCAATAATTGACTCATTGTAGCCCTAGAACGAATTTTGGGAGGTAGCCTATAAATACGAGTGATAGCAGAAGAAGATAACGTAGATCACAAGAAAAAAAAAGTGCTGTGACCAGGTATGGTGACAGATGTTGAGTAGACTTACTATAGTGATCATTTGCAATGTATACAAATATTGATCCCATTGTTGTACACCTGCAACTAACACAATGTTATATATCAATTATACCTCAATTTTAAAGGGAAGACATGTAAGGTACTATTTTAGAATAACAGAATATTTTACAATGTTTCAGGTTTTTGCCTACTGCACAAACAACCCTAATTCAGCTCTCAAACTGTGTTACAACTTGATCCACCACCATCAACCAAGCCCCTATTCCCAGTGCAATACACATGTATAAGATTGGAGCTCAAAGTATGCAAATTTGTTGCAAATCAAACAGTTGTGCGTGTGGTACCCTTGCAAATAGGGATCCAACCAGTTAACAATTTCCATTTTATGAACTGCCTACAGCTCCCGTTCTCAGAACTGATGAGACGTTTAGACACTAATACACTTTTTCTCATAGTAATGAGGTAAAAAATGGGAAGTGATAGAAAAGGCAAGCTTTTAGTACAAATTTATTTCCAACACCTTGGTCAGGCTTTGAAATGTTATTTTTAAAGATAGGCAGTCAGAGTGCATGGTTTGGAAAAGGGCAGATAATTTTCCAAGGTAAACATATGCCACTATTTCCCTTCCTTGGCCACCATAGCAACCAAATAGCAACACTTTCCTCTGGAGGTGGCGGGTGAATCCAACAGGAATGACAAACAGAAAATGACTCCATTCAGTATTTTGTTATTGACAGTGATCCATAGAATCAGATACATGAGTGGTGTTACGAGCTATTCTTTAGAAGGCAAACATAAATGTTAACTCCCGGTAAACAAGTTAGAGAGCAAGATGCACGATACATCAGGCAAAGCCACAGGAGAGAAATCAAATTGGACGTTGTCTAGGGTCTCCTTGACAGTGTAGAGGTTTTGCTAAAAATGAGACAACACTTAAAAAAAAAAAGTCCTTTAAGGCAATAAAGCAAACTTGGGGCTTTGTGTTGGCAAATGTTTATTTCAGCGTCCCAAACACTGCCCAGATGTCCATGTTGCTATATCGGGTAAAACCTTGCTTGAAACTGTCAGGCAGACAGAAATATCTTGAGGTTCCTTCTAGACCAGTGAGAGCTCCAGCTGACCTAACCCAGACACAGGAGAAGGGCTTAGGAGTGGCTTCTGGTCTTCCAAAGCAGCAAGAATTGAGCTATTTTTCTCAAGCTTCTCCAGTACACTTCTCTCACTTCATCTTTACCTTCCTGAGATTTCTCACTTTTACCACCTTTCCTTATTTGCTATTTATACTCAGGAGGTTCTAAGCAATCACGGAATAACTGTCAAGCAAGAGGAGATGAAACCGTGCAAATCGCCATCCAGGGGCTAAAGTATAAAAATGGTATTTCTGAGCAAAATGTGCAAAGCTTTTGCACAGATGGAATATTACTTTTTATGCATCAAGATGTCAGGCAAATCAGGATCGAGCAAAAGGAAATGTCTTTGAGATAACAGTATTTGTGATTTATTCTCATCTCCTGTATTTCAAGCTAATTATCTTTGAGGTAAAAATCTAAAAAGACTTAATCTGTTTTTGAAGTTCAGCCCCATCAAATTAGTTGGAATATATATGTAGCTTCGTGTTGGTGGGAGTAGGATCCAGCAATTATTTCAAAATTAATCGCAACTGCCTTTGTTAATATTTTACTTTGTGACAAACTTCACCATTTACTGATTCCTCCGGTGCTTATAATTGTTCTGTCTAATGAACCGGCTTGCAAGCTAGGAAGCTAGTCACCTCAATTTAAGATCAGGAGAGGGAAATGGATACTTTATCTTAATGGAGTCCTTTTTAGGTAAAATGTGTAATGGATGCAAAATGTCCTCAGTGTATAGACAGTTATTCAGGCATTAAATGGTCGTGGCTGAAAGTTGAGCTCTGGAATTAGTTACACCTGAAGTATAGTACAAGTTCTGCGCTTCGGTTTATTATTTGAGCAGGTTTCTTATCCCCACCAGCCTGTTCTTTGATCAGTAAAATGGGAATAATAAAGGCTTTCTCATGGAATTGTTGTAGGTAATAATTAAGTTCCTGGCATAGAAGAAGCAAGCTTTTATTGCTATCGTTCTCTTATTTCACGAATATTTTCCCTCTGATAGAAGAAATTACGGAACACTTTCAGACTACGTAAGGTATAATATATATCTGTTTATTCCGTATGTACCTAGAAGATGAGGGATTATGTTCCTCTTTGCCGATGAGAACGAGTAAAAGCAAGAATGCCCACAGCCTCACCACGACTATGTGGTCAAATCAGGATTTGAACTCCAGTTGTTGGACATTGAACCTCCGGGCTCTTATCCAGTACCATGCACTAATGTGTGCCCAGTGGCTTGTTCTGAAATGAGGCATTGACCAGGATTGAAGAAACCAGGGCTGTGAGAGGCTCTGTACCTTTCACAAGACCTCCCAATGACAGCACTGAAACTGAGGCCAGCCTTCTGATTCCTGCCAGTGGAGTTCCCAGGTCTCCTCAACCAGGTCTTGGAGTTTGGAATGCCCACAGTGCAGTATTTTTTCAATGCCCCTTGTCATTTATATAAGCCTACTCAAGCATTTAATTGCCGTTCCTATAATTGGGAGTAATTTCTACCCTTTAGAGGATAAGCCACGCTTTTCTAAGTGATGTTCTTTCTTCTATGAACTCAACATAATGGCTCTCTGTATTTTTAAAAAAGACCTGTCAGAAGTTTGCATCAATGGAAATTGAAATTGCTTCCCTTGAAAGAGCTGTCTCCTTGAAAAGCACTAGAAATTGAGAGGGATTGTCTCAAAAGCCATCCCTGGGTCTTCTACCTAGGCATTTCGAAAATACCTGCTCTTTCGTCTCAAGAGTCTAAGAAAGCAAATTTCATCCAGACATCCTCTTCATTTATTGCTGTTCTAAATGTATATTTCTTTGTGTTAGTCTATTGCACAGATAGGCACTTTTTCTCAAATGTTGTTTGTGATTTGCTTATTTTCTTGGCTTAGTATTACAGTATCTACCTACAGTTAGGGTTTTGTTCCTTTGTGACATTTTTCCTGATTGTTCATAAGATGCTTTTTTTTAGAGAGAGAGAGAGAGAGAGGGACTTAAGCAGGATACCGTTCAGCACAGAGCCCAACACGGGGCTTGATCCCACAACCCTGGGATCATGACCTGAGCTGAAATCAAGAGTCTGATGCTCAACCAACTGAGCCACCCAGGTGCCCCTAAGATGGATTTTAATTTCCTAAAATTCAAAAGATGTCACTGGGTAAGCCTAGACATTTAGCCCTTTTCATTAATATTTTCTTACAACTTTTCTTAAAGACAGAAGAATTGACCATTCTGTACTTTTCTTTGTTACTTACTCATTCTGTTCTGACAATTCTCTTGTCTTTCAGGGATTCCTTGTATGTATTTCTTCACATTTCCAACCTTCTGTCCCTTTATTTTTATCTGTTTGTTTTGCCTGAATTCTGAATGTATTTATTGAATTGATTTCCTAGATACTTGATCATAGATCTACTGTCTTCCTTACTGTTTAATACACTTTTGTATAAAATAACTTTTATAAACACTACATATTTCATTAAGGAACAATCCAAAAATACAAGAAAAGAAAAAAGAAAGTACTCATGTGAAGGCACATAGAGATCATTGTTACTGTCGGTATGCATTTTTCCCAACTCTAAATATTTCTTCTATTTGAGAAATATTCCTTTTCAGATTTTGTATACATAGGTGATCACTTGCATAACATTTATCTTGTTTTATAAGTGTGCCCATATTACTTGCTACCTGATTTTTTAGCTTAACATAGAGAGGAAAACTTACCCTGATGATGTGTATAAATTAATTCATCATTGTTAATAGCTTCATATTAATCTAATTATATGAATGTTCCATAATTTCATTATCTATTATGCAATTAATATTTACCATTTTGCCAGGATTTTACTATTATTCACAGTGGTATAGTATATGTAACTTTACATATCTTCACAGAGTTACACATTTGATCCTTAAGATCACCTTACAGAGGTGAAAATGCTAAATCCACTCCACATTTAAAATTTTGTTATCTCTTGTGGAGAAAGAGGGATACTTTTATACTGTTTGTGGGAATGCAAACTGGTGCAGCCACTCTGCAAAAATGGTATGGAGGTTCCTCAAAAAATTAAAAATAGAACTACCCTATGACCCAGCAGTTGCACTAATAGCAATTTATTCAAAGGATACAAAAATGCTGATTCAGAGGGACATATGCATCCCAGTATTTATAGCAGCACTATCAACAATAGCCAAAGTATGCAAAGAGCCCAAATATCCATCAACACAATGAAGTACTACTCACCAGTGAAAAGGAATGAAACGTTGCATTTGCAACAACATGGATGGAACTGGAGGGTATTATGCCAAGCAAAATAAGGCAGTCGGAGAAAGACAGTTAGCATATGTTTTCACTCATGTATGGAATTTAAGAAATACAACAGATGAACCTAGGGGAAGGGAAGCAAAAATAAAATAAAAAACAGAGAGGGAGACAAAGCATGAGAGACTTGCATACAGAGAAGAAACTGAAGGTTGCTGGAGGGAGGAGGTTGGGGGTGGGTGTTAGAAGGGGGATGGACATTAAGGAGGGCACTTTTCAGGATGGGCACTGGGTATCATATGTAAGGGATGAATCACTGAGTTCTACTCGTGAAGCCAAGACTACACTGTATGTTAAGTAATCTGAAAATAAATTAATAATGAAAAAAGAATCTTGATATCCTTGCCATCATGATCTCGAGAAAGTAACAATTTAAGTACCCACCATGTTACCAGTTTGTGAGAGAGCCCATCTCTTTTTCCCTTCTCCATTCCTGAGCATTTTTGGCAGCCCAAATCCTTTCCCATCGATAGGAAAAACAAACTTATTACTTAATTTGTATTTCTTTCATTATTGGTAGGCTTAAATATGTTGTTGTGGGTGACTATTTGTATTTTTTGTAACTTTTGGTCTCATACCTTTGTGCATTTTGTTATTAGGAGGCTGCTCTTTATTTTGATTATTTACTGTTCTTCATGTTTAAGAATATTAATACATAGTGGTAATATGTTACAATAATTTCTCTAGGTTCTTCTTTCTCTTTTAACTTTATGTGTGTCATACCATTTGCTATATCAAAAATTTTTAATTAAAATACACTATAACCAAAAATCCTTTTCCTCAAAATTTCTAGGCTTATTTTTATTCCAAGGAAGACCTTCCATTACCAACACTAGGAATATATTTTCATACATTTTCTCCTAGAAATTATATAATCTTTAATTCTTTAACTCAGATGTAATTAATGCTTTTCTTTATTCTTTGTTACTTAAAACAACATAGATTTATGAAGCATACAGTTATATGGGTGGAAAATTGACATGGGCTGCATGAGGCTAAAATCAAATTTTGTCAGGGCTCAAAGGGATAATCTCTTTCCTTGTGCATTTGGGCTGTTGGCAGAGTTCAGTTCCTTGAAATTCTGAGATTGAAATCCCAATTTCTTTGCTGACTGTCAGCTCAGGATCATTCTTAGCTTCTAGAGTCCACCCACATGCCTTGGCTGGGACCTGCTTCTCCTGTCTTCAAAGCCAGCAGTGATTTTTACATTTCAACGTCCTCTCTATTCTTCCATGGTGTATGGTTAACTTAGACTTTTCCCCCAAATAGATAGCTATTCTAAATTTGAAACACTAAATCTGTCCTATACCAAATTGTCAAATGTATGTGGCTCTCCTAAATCATTTCTTCTGTTTTATTAAGGCTTTTTTATCTACTTGTTACATAACATGTTCATTTATGGTGTTTTAATAAATTATTTCCGACACAACTAACATTGTGCTATTTAATATTTAGCGTTTTGTTTACTTTCATAAAATGATGTAAGATGTACATGATCCCTTCCTATTGCCTTTCAGACATCATCTGTTACTTTTCTTCCCCTTAGTGCTCATTCCACTGCAGTCAGGCTTCCCCCTGCTCTCTCTAGTGGTCCGTACTCTCATTCCTGCCTTAGAGCCTTGGCATTAATTGATCCTTCCATCTGGGATGTTCCTCCCATCAGATATCATCATGGCTCCCTCCTTCACTTGCTGCAGATTTCTGCTGAAATGTGCCTCTTCAATAAGGGTAGAGCCAACCACCCCTCCACCCCCATTTAAAATTGCAACTCACCGCTCACGTGCCTGTTCCTACATTGTTGATCTCTCTTTTACTATGTTCATTGCCTCCTAATCTACAGTATTTACTAGAATTTTGTCGAAGCCCTATCTTGCCTGGCTAGAATATAATCTCCACAAAGGCAGGAACCTTTGCCTGTTTTATTCTTTAATGAATTCAGGCAAGAAGAATGACTGGCATAATCATTTGATGAATGAATACGTGCATGACAAAATAGTTTTTCTAGTTCAAAGGCATGCTTTTCTGATTTTATTGGAGACTAAGTATTGTTACAGTGGCAAATGTTTCATCTAGGGAAACTTGATGATTGGCTTCTTCACATTCTTCAGTGATTTTCAATAATTGGTTCTTTATTTAGCTCACCTAAAGGATGCAGGTGACTCTTATTCCTAACAGTGACTCACAGCAGCTGTGTTTCCCTTCAGTGGGGCCTGTCATAATTGTGCACGGTGAATTGTTTAGAAGAATAATGATGTTGGGGAGTTATGCCAACTTTTGTAAAGAAGAACACTTGATTTTTTGGTATATTTATCTTGTCTCCAACCACACAATTCAAATCTGTGTCTATTATAATAATTTTTCAGTTTACCATCTATTTTAGAATAGAAAAAAATACTGCCTAAACATTACCTTCTTTACTAGAATACTTATGTTTTGTTTTGTTTTTGGGTTTGGGTTTTTTTTTGTTTGTTTGTTTTTGTTTTTGCCTATTCATTGGCAAAGGTATCCAATATAACTGAGTGAAAGCAATAATACCAGGCATCAGTAAACTTTTTCCTAACTTGAATGGCTGTACTTTTTGTATTTCCCTATGGAAATAAAAGAAAGAAAGAAAAAAAAAAAAAGATGACTGCTTTCTGGGGCACCTGGGTGGCTCAGTTGGTTAAGCACCCAACTCTTGATTTCAGCTCAGGTCATGATCTCACACTTTGAGTTTGAGCCCCACATTGGGCTCCACACTGACAGTGCAGAGCCTGCTTGGGATTCTCCCTTCCTCTGTCTCTCTGACTTTTTTAACATAATTTTTACATAATATACATATTATCTATGGATGATTTTGTGCTACATTGGCAGAGTTGAGTACTTGTAGTAACACACTGGATTTTCTCACAAAGCCTAAAAGATTTGCTTTCTAGACCTTGAAGGAGATTGGGCTGTTAGTTTTTGGTACTCTTGTCCGTCAGGTCTTGAATCAGTATTGTTACTTTGGTAAAAATAAGTTGGGAAGGTTTTCATCCTGGGACTGACATAACAGATTACCACAGAGTGGTTGGCTAAAACTGCAGAAATTTTCTTCTCTTTTCTTTTTTCTTTGCTTTTCTTTTCTCTTCTTTTCTTTCTTAAGGTTCTCAAAGCCAAGACCAAGGTGAGACCAAACAGGTTTCTGATAACAGATTCCCTTACAGATGCCCACCTTCTTGCTGTGTTCACTTGGCTGGGAGAGAGAGCAAAAAAGCTTTCTGGTGTCTCTTGTTGTAAAGTCATGGCCTCTATGAGATTGGGGCCTACTTTTATGAACTTATGTAACCCTATTTACCTCCTAAATGTTCTATCTCCAAATACATTCACTTTGGAGGTTAAGAATTTGAGGGGGTTTACAAGTCAACCTGTAACACCATCTTTTTCTGTGCTATGAAAAATACAAAAATATTAAATAACTTTTTTTTTTTTTTTTAACGTTTATTTATTTTTGAGACAGAGAGAGACAGAGCATGAACGGGGGAGGGTCAGAGAGAGGGAGACACAGAATCTGAAACAGGCTCCAGGCTCTGAGCTGTCAGCACAGAGCCCGACGCGGGGCTCGAACTCACGGACCGCGAGATCATGACCTGAGCCAAAGTCGGCCGCTTAACCGACTGAGCCACCCAGGCGCCCCTAAATAACTTTATAGACTCACCAACAAAGTTTTTTCTCCTGCTTTTTTTTTTTTTTTTTTTTTTTTTGGAAGACATAGATCTTTGTTACTCTTTTCAATTAAACTTGTAGATATGCTGATTTGGAATCCATTTTGTTAAGTATTTCTTTAAATAATCAACTATTCAACTTAGATTTTTAAATGGACAAACTTTACCTGGAATTGTTTTGTTATTAAAAAAAAAATCTTCCAGGAATGACTATTAACTGTTATTCTTTCCAAAGTTCTTTTTCTTTTTTTTTTTCTTTTAATTCAAATCAGTGAAAATCTGATCTATTTTATTGGTACTTTTACATATCTTGTTCTTGCAGATATCTTTCATTTCCCTTTTTGCTTTCAAATCTATTAATTTTTGCCTTAATCTTAATTCTTTCAGATTTCTTGTTAGTTACTTTATTCCTTTTATATTATTGAACTGAATGTTTTTTTGATGCTGTGTTTTTTCTCAGTGGAACTATTAAAGAGTGGGAATTTTTTTCAAGTTTTTTTTTTTTTGCTACATCCTATACACTTTAATAAATACAAGTGTCATTGACAATACTTTCCAAAAGTGTGTAATTTCACTCTTTGTTTCCTCTTTCACCTACGAATCATTAGAATGTTGAATATCCAGTTGGTTAAACTTTTATTGTGTTATACTCCTATATTCCTTGTAGTGTTTCTGCTTTAGGAACATTTTTGAGATTTTCTATTGACTTTTTTATTCTCGTATCCTCCCTTTTTTCTAGGCAGTTTGCACGTCCACCTGGACAGTGAGTTTTTCCATCCCTCAGTCCAAGTATCTTCTTGCTATGATGGCTACTAGTAGAATTGTGACAGGATAGCTTTACAGCTGTTTAATTTTTTGTCTCTGGTTGTGGCTGAACCAGTGAGGGAAACAGGTATATGAAATATGCAGAAATATTCAGACATATCGTATCAAGAGAATATGTTTACCAACCCAAATTATTCCTTTGTATGCAACCCTTAGGCCTCTGCAAGTCCTCATTTTAGTCCAAGGTGTGGCATCATAGGGGTTCCTCCACCTTCAATTACTGGCGATAATAATTCCTGGTAATAAGAATCTGATTTGCGCTAATTTTGATTTTTTTTCTCCTTGCCCATGACTTTCCCTTTTAATCATTATCATTTCCTTTATCACTATCATTAAGTATGGGCCCTATCAAAGGTAACTAACAATGAAATATGCACTCTAGTTTTATTGAAACTCTCTATTTGGTCAAGTTGCAGACCTGACTTCTCTCTTTTTTTCCCATCATTTAAAATATGTGGAAATTCTCTTGTCATTATCTCCCTTTTTTCCCTCCTTCTCCATAACCTCTCATCTTTTTGGAATTTGTCACTAATTTGAAATTAAACTGTTAATTTGGAAATAATTATGGATTCACATGCAGTTGTAAGTAATCATGCAGAGTCTCTTGGTATAATTACCCTGTTTCCGTCAATAGTAACATCTTGCAATTCATTTTTTTCCTACAAAATTGGCCTTCTCCCAAAAGGACAATAAATATACACTTTTTAAAATGTTTATTTATTTTTGAGAGAGCGACAGAGCATGAGTGGGAGAGGGGCAGAGAGGGAGGGAGACACAGAATCCAAAGCAGGCTCCAGGCTCTGAGCTCTGAGCTGTCAGCACAGAGCCCAACATGGGGCTTGAACCCACGAACCATGAGATCATGACCTCAGCCAAAGTTGGATGCTTAAGTGACTGAGCCACCCAGGTGCCCAATAAATTTACACTTTTAATCAACATTTCATACGTAATACCCTTTATCTTTTATTCATTTCTCAAATTTTATCTCTTTTTCTAAAAGTCTGTGTATTTTTATATTGTTAGCTATTTTTCTCTCAAAAATAGTAAAGACAAATTTTAAATAAAATTTTCATTGAGATAATGCAGGATTCTCATGTACCCTTTTCTCCCATTGGTAGCCTTTTTTTGCAAAACTGTAGTATAATTTCACAACCAGAATATTGACATTGAAACAACCCACTACATTTATTCAGATTCCCTTACTTTTACATGTATGTGTGTGTGTGTGTGTGTGTGTGTGTGCGTGCGTGTGTGTGTGTTTCTATATAGTTTTACCAAATAGATATGTATGTGTATCTGCCATGACAGTCAAAATAATGAACACTTAAAGGGTACGTAGGTGGCCCAGTCAGTTAAGCATCCAACTCTTGATCTCAGCTCAGTCTTGATCTCAGGGTTTGTAAATTTGAGCCCCACATCAGGCTCTGCACTTACTGCATGGAGCTTGGTTGGAATTCTCTCTTTCTCAAAATAAATAAATAAACTTTAAAAATTAATAAAAAAATAATCAACAGTTTGAACATTATAGGGGCGCCTGGGTGGCTCAGTCGGTTAAGCGTCCGACTTCAGCTCAGGTCACGATCTCGCCGTCCGTGAGTTCAAGCCCCGCGTCGGGCTCTGGGCTGATGGCTCAGAGCCTGGAGCTTGCTTCCGATTCTGTGTCTCCCTCTCTCTCTGCCCCTCCCCCGTTCATGCTGTGTCTCTCTCTGTCTCAAAAATAAATAAATAAATAAATAAATTCTACATAAGTAGAATCATATAGTATTGGATTTTTAGAATTGGCTTTTTTTACTCAGCATAATCCAATCCAGGTATTGTGAATATCAGTAATTTGTTCTTTTTTGTTACTGAGTAGTATTCCATGGCATTTCTGTACCACACTTTGTTTAACCATTCTTTTGTTGAAGATCATCTGCAGTGTTTCTAGTTGGGGCTCCTGTGAAAATGGCTACAAGCACTCATGTACAGGCTTTTGTGTGAACCTGCATTTAATTTTTCTGGGATAAATTTCCAAGTATACTTGTTGAGTCAAACGGTAATTGCATATTGGAGGGTTTTGTTTAGTTTTGTTTTTTTGCCGGTTTGTTTTATATGTTTTAGAGAGAGAGTGCATGAGTAGGGAAGAGGGGCAGAGGGAGAGACAGAGAGAGAGAAAGAGAGATTCAAGTAGGCTCCATGCTTAGCACAGAGCCCAACATGGG
Organism: Panthera uncia; assembly: GCF_023721935.1. Lineage (NCBI taxonomy): Eukaryota > Metazoa > Chordata > Mammalia > Carnivora > Felidae > Panthera > Panthera uncia. The sequence continues at coordinate 34,459,868 of NC_064816.1, forward strand.
GCTCAATCCCACAACCCTGGGATCATGACCTGATCCAGAATCAAGAGTCTGACGCTCAGCTCTCTGAGCCAGCTAGGTATCCCTATATGTTGGGTTTTATTTAAAATAAATAAATAAATAAATAAATAAATAAATAAATAAATAAGTAAGTAAGTAAGTAAAAACTACATAAATGCTTCCTGAAATAGCTGTACCATTTTACATTCTCACCAGCTTGTATGAATGATCCACTCTCTCTCCATCCTCACCGACATTTGGTATAATCACTATTTTTTATTTGATCCATTCTGATAGGCTGATAGTGACAGCTCATGGTCATTTTAATTTACATTTCCCTGGTGGCTAATGATGTTGAACATCTTTTCATGTGCTTATTTGCTATCTCTATATCTTCTTTAGTGAAATGTCTCTTTATGTCTTTTGCCCATTTTCTACTTGGTGTGTTTGCTTTTCATTGTTGAGTTTTCAAAAATTTTTTAATAGATCCTAAACTCTAGGCCTTTGTCATATGGATCATTAGCACATATTTTCTCCCAGTGTATAGGTTGTCTTTTTATCCTTTTCACAGGGGCTTTTTTGACTTTTGATGAAGTAAGTCTAATTTATGTATCCTCTTAGAAATTGTTTTTGATGTCAAGTTGAAAAGTTCTTTGCATTGCTCTATATTGCAAAGATTTTTCACCTATGTCTTTTTTAAGTTTTATAGTTTTACACATTAAAGTCTGTGATCCATCTTGAGTTAATTTTTATATAAAACATGAGGTTTAAATTGAGGTTTTTTTTGTTTAAGGATGCCCAGTTGCTCCAGCACTATTTGTTGAAAGGCCAACATTCTTCCATCGAATCACTTTGAAACCTATGTTCAAAACCACTTGTCTGTACTTGCAAAGGGGTATTTGGAATTTCTCTTTTTTATTCCATTGATATATGTGTCTAGCCCTTTGTGAAACCATATACTTTTTATTACTCTCACCATGAAATGAGCTTTAATATCAGAGTGATTCCTCCTACTTTATACTTCTTTTTCAAAATTGTTTTAAAATTCTAGTTTCTTTAACTTTCTGTACAAATTTCACAAGGGTGTTGTCTGGGTCTACAAAATCATTTCTGGGATTTTGACAGAAATTACATTAAATGTATAGATCAATTTGAGAATGATAGATGGTATTGCTATTCTATTGAACTTCCCAATCCATTAACATGGTATGTCTCTGTATTTATTTAGATCTTCTTTATTTCACCAATACTTTGTTATTTTCAGCCTACAAATCCTGTACATGTTTGGTTAGATTTATACCTAAGTATTTTTTTTCTTACTTTTATTTCTTTGTTTCTTTTTTGCTACTGTTAATAGTATTGTATTTTTAATTCCACTTTCTACACATTTATTTTTAGTATTGAAAAATGCAACTGATTTTTGAGACACCTGAGTGTCAGTTAAATATTCAATTCTTGAGCTCAGCTCAGGTTTTGATCGTTAGGTTGTGAGTTCAGACCCCACATTAGGCTCCACACTTGGCATGGAGCCTACTTAAAAGAAAAAGAAAATGAAACTGATTTTTGTGTGTTGATCTTCTATACCTTAGCCTTGATGAAGGCAATTATTAATTATAGCCCTGATTTTTTGCTGTTGTACATTACTTGGTTTCCTATATAGACTATCATGTCATCTGCAATAACGATAATTTTGTATCTTCATTTACCATATATATGCCTTTTATTTCTTTTTCTTGCCTATTGCAGTGGCTTCAGTTTTCAGTACTAGGTTGAATGAGTGGTGATAGCAGAAAATCTTGCTTGTTTTCTGATATTAGAAAGACAAGGTGGACAGAATTAAGTACGACACTAGTTGCAATTTTTTTGTGGATGTGCTTTATCACTTAAAGCAATTCCTTTCTATGCCTAACTTGCTGAGTGTTGTTATCACAATAACTATTGGGTTTTGCCAAATGTTGCTTCTGTCAAATAGTATGAATTTTCTTCTTTAGCTTATTGATATGGTAGATTGTATTGATTTTTTCAAGTCTTCAACAATCCTTGCATACCTGAAATAATTCTAAATTACTCACGGTGTATAATTTTTTAAGACATTTTGGATCAATTTGTTAATATTAGAGATTTTTTTAACCTAAGTTCTTGAGAGATACTGGTTTGCATTTTTCTGTATTTGTACTACTGTTGTCTGGCTTTAATATCCAAGATAACACTGGCCTCATAGAATGAGACTTCTATTTTCTGAAAGTATTGTATAAAATTGTTGATTTTTTTTTTAATCTCTGGATAAATTCCCTAGGGAAACAATGTAGGTCCAGAAATTTCATTTTGGGGAGTTTTTACAGTACACATTGAACTTGTTTAAGAAGTATATAGCTCTCCAGAATTTCTGTTTCTTCTAGATTAAGTTTGGGTAGTTTGTGATTTGTGAGAAAGTGAGCCCTTTCTTTTAAATTGTCAAATTTATGAGCATAAAATTGTTGATAATATCTCTTTGTTAAATTTTTAATGACTGCAGGATCTGCAGTGAAATTGCCTATTTCTTTTCTGATATTATTGTGCCCTCTTCCCTTTTATTTTTGTCAGTCTTATGAGGGGTTTATCAATTTTAATGATTTTTTTCCCAAAGAACCAGCTTGATTGATTCAGATTGATTTATTTTGTATTATTTTTGTATTCTCACTTCCATTTGACTTCTATTCTTACTGTTTCCTTCCTTCTGCTTGCTTTGAGTTTGTTTAGTTCTTCTTTTTCTAGCTTTTGAGGTATGTAATTAGATTATTGATTTGAGACCTTTCCTCATTTCTTGTGTACCCACTTGGTGCTAAAAATTTCCCCCTAAGCACTGGTTTAGTTGTATATCACATACTTTGATATATTAAATTTTGATATTAACTCATTTGGCTGTAATTTTTAATTTCCTTTGAGACTTTCTGATCCACACATTATTTAGAAATGTGTTGATTGATTTTTACATATTTAGAGGTCTTACTATTGTCTTTCTGTTAATGATTTTCTGCTGTGAGCCCATTATGGACAGAAAGCACACTCTATATGATTTAAAATTTTTCAAAATTGTAGAAGTTTGTTTATGGTTCAGGTTATGGTGTATCTCCATGAATTCTCCATGGAACTTGAAAACATAGATGGTCTGCTGATGTTGGGTGAAATGTTCTATTTGTGTCATTAGATCATATTGGTTGATTATGTTTTTCAAATCCTCTATATTTTTGTTGATTTTCTGTCTAGTAATCCTTTCAGTTCTTGAGAGAGGAATGTTGACGTGTCCAAATATAATGTTAATATGTCTTTTTCCCTTTCAGTCCTTCAGTTACTGTTTCAAGTATTTTGAGGCATGTCGCAGACTGTTGAGTCTGGAGTTCTCTCGTGTCCCGCAAGAGAGTGGATGCAGAAATTGAATACAAGAGAGGCTAATGTCCAGGAGGAGACAAGAGCCCCGAGTAAGGGTCTTTACTCTGCATTTATTAGGATCAGAAGGCTTACAAATGTGATGGATGTGCAGAAAGAGACAGTGAAACAGTGATCATTAACTTATGTGTGTGAGAGAAAGGGGGTTTTGAAGATATGCCAAGTTAGGGGTTTGGGTCAATACAAAACAAAATCCCAGCGCCAAGCAGATAGCTGTTTAGGCAGGTATCAGGAGCCTTGTCTGTTTATCTTAACTTGCCTAGGAGATAAGACAGAGAAAGTTACCTCAGGGTCAACAAGGCTTTTTTTTTTTTTTTTTTTTTTCTAATTAGCTCTGGGCAATTTCACCCTGCTGTGGCTGTCTTGCGCTGTTTACCTATTTTCAGACATTTTCGTCCTGTGGAAGTGGCTTCCCGCCCTACACTTTGTTGTACGCTCAGTGTTTTCATCCTGTTTACCTGTTCTCAGATGCTTTGATCCTGTGGAAGTGGCTTCCCACTCTACGCTTTGTTCTGTGCTGGGGTCATTTTCACCCTGTGGCTGCTTTCTGCTTTAAGCCTTGTTAACCCATTGGTGCAAGCTCAGGGAATTCCTAAACTAACTCCCCACAGAGGCACTGTTTGTCTGGTGCATAAATAGTTAGGATTGTTATATCATCCTGGTGGATTAATCCTTTTCTCATTTTGCAATATCCCTCTTTGCCTCTAGTAATTTTCTTTGTGCTAAATTCTACAGTATCAGTTATTAATATAGCCACAATACTTCTTGTAAAATCTTGCGGGTTATATCTTTTTCTATCCTTTTCTTTTCAACCTAACTATGTCATTGAATTTGGGTTTCTTACAACATATAATTGAACCATGTAGCTTTAAAATGTACTCTGCCGTTCTGTCTTTTCATTGTTATATTCAGACTATTTGCATTTAAAGTAATAATTGATTTGCTAACACTTAAGCCTGCCATTCTATTATTTGTTTTATATTTTTCTCCTCTTCCATTTCTTGGTTTCTCTTTTCTTGCCTTCTCTGGGTTACTGAACATTTTCTATTTAAATTTCATCTTGATTCACTTATAGTGCTTTTGAGTATATCTCTTTATGTAATTTTTATAGCGGCCAAGTATTCCAATTGCATTCTGTGAGTTATCAAAGTCTACGACTATGAACATTTTACCACTGCATGTGAATTGTGGAAAACTCACTTCCATTTAGGTCCTTGTCCCTTCCTGTTTTTAACTATCATTGTTAGATCAGATGACGTCATAATTTTTGTTGCAATATTCAAATTTGATTTATACCACTAATTAGAAAAAGAGCATGTATTATATGTACCTTTACTTCTGCTTTTAACATTATTAATAGTCTTCCTTCACTTTGTAAGATTTTTTATTTTCAAATGTTATATTTAAAGAACTTCCTTTAGCCAGTCTTTAAAGATACTTACTATAGTGGAATCTTCTTTGCCTGTGGGGGATAGTCCTTCCCAAGCTGAATGCTTATGGCGGCTGAATTCCTCTTCCCAGTCTGGCTGGAGTTTTGGCAGAGAAAAGAGATCTCCAGCTCAGTGGGAAAGAAAAGCAATTCCCCTGGACACTTGTTGATAGGGATCCCAGTTGGCTCTACCTTACTAATGGTACTGGAATCTCCTAATGTGGTCAGAGAGATTCCCTTTGAATCCAGGAGACAGTGAACCTACCTGGCTCCCTTCGGTTGCCAGATTGGTTGTAACACAAACATTCTAGTGCTTCCAATACCAGGCACAGGCACCACAATTGACACCAGTCACCAAATTAGTGCCAGACACTGAGAGCTCCTGGATCCATAGTTCTTGCTGCCACCACCTGTCGCCCAAGGATTTCTGCAGTTTTGACTTCATCATGGAACCAGTTTGTCATTCAAAGTGGAAAAGCGTGTGGTTAGGGGATTTATATGCTGGGCTAAACCGAGGTCATAGGCCCATTCCCTGGCTACCAGAGAGAACGTTTTGTAGTAGAAAAGGAGCTCTGTTTTACCAAGCGGAGGAATTTCCGAAACTTAGAAAAGGGATTTACTTATTTGTAGCCACATTACTCACAAATATCTGTCAAAATACTACCCTACTCTGGAATACAGTACTTAGATTAAAAAACATTCTGAGTTAGTTTTAAACTATCATTGTTGAAGTAAATTTATATACAATACAACGCCCCTATTTAAAGCGTACACTCTGGTGAGATTTGACAACTCCACGACCCATGTAATGACCAAGACCATCAAGCTAAAAGCTATTTCCTTTACCTCAAAATGTTTCTGTCCCTTTGCAGTCAACCCCCACCTCTTTAAACAGTCATTTGTGTTTTCTGTCACCGTTAAAACTATCTTTCCAAAAATGTTCATGCAAAAAATTTTCATACATATCAAGTGTTGGCGGAAATACAGAACAGCTAGAATTCTGAAATATTTCTTAGGGAAAAGCAAAGTGGTAAAATCTCTTGGGAAAACAGTTGAGCATTGTCTTACAAAGACGAATATATACACACCATATGAGGCAGCAATTCCGTTCCTAGTTGTCTACCCAAGAAAAAATGAAAATATATAGTCATACACTTATACATCAGTATTCATAGTTTTATTCACTATTATCCCCAAACTTTGAAATAATACATTGTCTAACAACAGAAAAAATGGATAAAAGATTGTGGAATGAATGGATGGATAGAAAACAGATACACACACAGTGGAATACTGCTCAGCAATAAAATGGTACCAAATAATAATGCGTGGCTGCAACATGGAGACATCTTACAAATATTGTACTGACTAATACAACCTAGACTCAAAGGACTGCATTTTGATTGAGGTTGACTGCATCTATTGATTTGTTTGCTAAGAATTGATATCTTAAGGTTCTGAGTCTTGTCTAATTTTAATAAACATATCTCCATGTGTTTCACGGTTTTTTGATGCTACAGTAAATGGTATTTTAAAATTTTATATTTAATTATTTCTAGCTTTTAAATTGAAATACATTTCATTTTTGTACATTGACCTTGTTTCTGGATCTTGTGAACTTGTTAAATTTACTTGCTAGTTTTAGTAACTTTATTTAGATTCTTTAGAATTTTCTACACACTCGATCATGTGATCTGCCAATAGACATTTTTACTTGTTCTTTTTTGATATCTATGGCTTTTATTCTATTTTCTAGCTTTATATAGCTTTGGCTATGACCTTTACTACAATATTTAATTAAATGTTGAAAGGAGTCATCTTTTTCTTTTTGCAAATTTATTTTTTTTAATCTTCTTAATGTTTATTTTATTCTTGAGAGAGAGACAGCGTATGAACGAAAGAGGAGTAGAGAGAGAGGGAAACAAGGAATTCGAAGCAGGCTCCAGGCTCCAAGCTGCCAGCACAGAGTCCGAAACAGGGCTCAAACCCATGAACCATGAGATCATGACCCGAGCTGAAGTCAGACGCTCAACTGACGGAGCCACCCAGGTGCCCCTCTTTTTGCAAATTTAAAGGAGCATTAAGTTTTTTTACCTTTAGATGAGATTATTAGCTATGTTTTTTAATTTACTTATATATATTGGGGTAAAATATACAGAATTTATCATTTTAACCATTTATGTGTATAGTTCAATGACATGAAATATATTTATAATGTTGAATAATCATCACTTCTATTTATATTCAGAACTTCATCGCAAACCCTGTACCCATCAAACAATTATTCCTCATTTTCCATCCCCTCTGGACATTTATATCCTCTTTTCTACCTTCTGTTACTTTGAATGTGCTTATCCTGGGTAGCTTACATAAGTAGAAACTTAAAATATTTGTTCTTATAGGTCTAGATTATGTCATTTAGCATAACGTTTTCAAGGGTCATCTGCACTGTAGTATATATCAGAATTTCATTTGTTCTTCTTTAGCTGAAATATTCTATTGTATGCATATTCTACATATTGTTTGTCCATTCTTCCACTGATGCACAGTTGGGTTGTTTCCAGCTTTTGGCTTTTGCCAAGAAAAAAAAAAGCCTGCCAAAACCATAAATGTATAAATAACTGTTCAGTTCCCTGTTTCCAATTCTTTCGGGGATATAGGAATAGAATTGCCATATCATATGGTAATTCTATGGCAATAGAATAGAATGTTTAATTTTTCTCAGAACCACCAAACTACATAGATTTTGGATACCAACCCTTTATGTGATATGTCATTTGCAAATAGCATCTCCCATTCTATCAGTTACCTTTCAGTTTCATTGATTGTTTCCTTCTCCATGCAGAAGCTTTTTATCTTGATGAGGTCCCAATAATTCATTTTTGCTTTCGTTTCCCTTGTCTCCAGAGATGTGTTGAGTAAAAAGTTGCTGTGGCCAAAGTCAATGAGATTGTTCTTGTTTTCTCCTCTAGGATTTTGATGGTTTCCTCTCTTACATTTAGGTTTTTTCATCCATTTTGAGTTATTTTTGTGTATGGTATAAGAAAATGGTCCAGTTTCATTCTTCAACATGTCACTGTCCAGTTTTCCCAGCACCATTTTTTGAAGAAACTATCTTTTTTGTCATTGGATATTCTTTTGTGCTTTGTCAAAGATTAGTTGGCCATACGTTTGTGGGTCCATTTCTGGGTTGTCTATTCTGTTCCATTGATTCGAGTGTCTGTTTTTGTGCCAGTACCATAGTGTCTTGATGATTACAGCTTTGTAATACAGCTTGAAGTCCAGAAATTGTGGTACCTACAGGCTAGGTTTTCTTTTTCGGGATTGCTTTGGCAATTCGGGGTCTTTTCTGATTCCATACAGATTTTAGGATTGTTTGTTTCTAGCTCTGTGAGGAATGCTGGTGTTATTTTGATAGCTATTGCATTGAATATGTAGGTTGCTTTGGGTAGTATTGACATTTTAACAAAATTTGTTCTTCCAATCCATGAGCATGAATGTTTCCCTTTGTGTGTGTGTCTTGTTCATTTTCTTTCATAAGCTTTCTATAGTTTTTAGTGTATAGATTCTTCACCTCTTTGGTTAGGTTTATTCCTGTGTACTTTATGGGTTTTGGTGTGATTTTAAATGGAATCAATTCCTTGATTTCTCTTTCTTCTGCTTCATATTGGTGTGTAGACATGCAACCGATTTCTGTGCATTGATTTTATGTCCTGCAACTTTGCTGAATACAAGGATCAGTTCTGGCAGTTTTTTTGTGGAAAACTTTGGGTTTTCCACATAGAGTATCATGTTGTCTGCAAAGAGTGAAAGTTTGACTTCCTCCTTGCTGATTTGGATGCCTTTTATTTCTTTGTGTTGTCTGATTGCTGAGGCTAGGATTTCCAATACTGTGTTGAATAACAGTTGATAACCTATGTCTTTTGATTGGATCATTTCGTCCATTTAGAGAGAATAATGGTAGATAATAATTTAGCACCATTGGGTTGCCTGTTGAGTTGGTGTTTCTAGTGATGTTCTCTGTTCCTTTCTAAAGTTTGTTGCTTGTTTTGTCTTTGCTCCACTCAAAGCGTCCCCCTTAAAATTTCTTGCAGGTCTGGTTTAGTGGTCATGAACTCTTTTTTTGTTTGTTTGTTTGTCTGGGTATCTTTTTATCTCTCCTTCTATTTTGAATGACAGCCTTGCTGGGAAAGAATTCTTAACTGTATATTTTTCGAGTTCAGCCCTTTGAATATATCACACCATTCCTTTCTGGCCTGCCAGGTTTCTGTGGTCTGCTGCAAACCTGATTTGTCTTCCCTTTTAGGTTAAGGACTTTTTTCCCCTTGCCGCTTTCATAATTCTTTCCTTGTCTGTTTATTTTGTGAATTTGACTATGATATGCCTTGTTGATGGTCCGTTTTTGTTGAATCTAATGGGAGTTCACTGTGCCTCTTGGATTTTGATGTCTGTGTCCTTCCTCAGATTAGGAAAGTTTTCTCCTGTAATTTGCTCACATAAACCCTCTGCCCCTTTTTCTCTCTCTTCATCTTCTGGGACTCTTATAATTTGGATGTTGCTCCTTTTTAATAAGTCACTGAGTTCTGTAAGTCTTGTATCATGATCTTTTGCCTTAACTTCCCTCTTTTTTCTGCTTCATTATTCTCCATAATTTTATGTTCTAAACCACTGATTCGCTGTTCTGCTTCATCTCCTTGCCATTGTGGTATCCATTCGAGATTGCATCTCAGTTACACCATTTTTAATTTTGTCCTGATTAGATTTTAATTCTTTCGTCTCTGCAGAGAGGGATTCTAAGCTTTTTTCAGGCCCAGCTAGTATTATTAGTATCATGGTTCTAAGTTCTAGTTTAGACATCTTGCTTATATCTGTGTTGATTAAATCCCTGGCTGTTGTTTCTTCCTAGTCTTTCTTCTGGGGTGAATTCCTTCTTTTTTATCATTTTGGAGGGGAAAAAATAATAAAATAAAAAATAAAAATTAATTAAAAACAACAAAAAATTGAATAAAGGAAGCTAGATTCTAGGTGTGTTTTGGTCTGCTTATTGAAAGAAGCTTGATAGAAGAAAAAAGGGAAAGAAAAGTAGAAGGTAAGAAAAAATTTAAAAATTAAAAATACATACAGAATAAAATGAAATAAAGAAAATGAAATAGAATTTAAAATTTTTAAATAAAAAACAAAGTAAAAAAAATTAATTTTTCTCTTTATCCAAAAATGAGGAACAACAACAAAAAAAAGACAAGGGGGAAAAGGAAGGAAAAAAAGAAAGCGATTTACACAAAAACAGAAGCAAAGAAAACGAACAGATAAATGAACCAGCAAACAGAATGAAACCTGAATGAAGTTATATCCGGTTTTCCCTATGACTGAAACTGTGAAGCCTCCCATAATCCATACACTAAGCAGATGGAGTGACTTGTGCTAGTCTTCTAGGTGATGTGCTTGGAGGGCACAGTTGGGCAGGGCATGGTGTAATGGCTCTGTTCTCCACTAGGTGGCACTGCTTAACTTACTGGAGTGGATCAGTGTGGCACGCATGTACGTGTGTGGCAGAGGTGGAAATGGCTTCACCCAGCTCCCTAGGCTCTAGCACAGGAAATTCAGGCTCTCACCCCTCCAGATACTTTCAGGAGAGTGCCTCTGTCCACTACCACCTCTACCCTGTACATCCAAGCTGCCTGCCTCCTGGGCAGGAACTCCCTCCAGAGTTTGATCTCAGATGGGGTTGTGTCAGAACCCTATGCTTCAGAGACCCCTGTGGTTTGGACCTGTGTCAACCTTCTGGGGGAGGGTCTTGCTGAGCAATGGCCAGGTGCTGGCCAGAAACCATTTGCCCCAGAAAAGATTGGTGGGATTGCATAGTGGCAGAGGTTCAGAGATTATGACAAACAACAACACACAGCCAGCACCAGTTTTCACTGCATTCTGGTGTCTTTGTCCCAATACCAACAAATGGGGCCGCTCTCCAGGGTCCACGGGGACCTCTGCCTATGGGGAGGCCATATGGCCTCTACCAAATGCACTCCAGGAAGGGGAACCACTTCTCCCCATGTGGCACATGGACCCATCAGACCCCGCTGCCTGCTTCTGGGGATTGGCCCTGCTCCCTCACCAGAGCACCGCCAGGCACTGATCTCCAGAACTTAAGACTCTGCCCTCCACTCTTTATAGAATCCTGGTGGTATTGAAACCCTCCCCTTTCTTTCCATCAGTGGTTTTGGGGAACAGATTTCTCGTTCAGTATCCTGTGAGTGTTTTCACTCTTTCTCTTTATCTCCAGGTACTTTCAGGAGAGTGCTTTCCTTGCACTCCCAGTGCACCGCTCTCCTTCTTTCTCTTTTTCTGTCCTCTCTGCGTAAAAACAACTCAGTACCCTCTGCAGCTTTTCTCTCCCTCAGTTCACCTCTCCTCATGGTATGCCTGCAGATTTCTGTGGCTCAGGTAATGCAGATTGTTGTGTTAATCCTCAGATCAATTTCCTGGGTGTTCAAAATGGTTTGGTGCTGATCTAGCTGCGTTTCAGGGATGAGACAAGCTCACGGTCTCCAGTTGCTCTGCCATCTTAACTTAATCTCAAGATTATCATTTTTAACGTCAATTCCATTTTTTATTATTTGAATATAGTATAAAAAACTTTTTTCCCCTCCTATGGATCTCAGTTTTCTTGCTGTGGCAATTAGATTCTACTCTTCTGTTACTTAGCAAACATTTAATAATGACCAACAGTTCCTTGTTCATTTGCTCCTTTTTTCATTTTATTCAATCTTTTTCATCCTTTTTCTTTCTTGTATTCATTTACCAAACATTGTCAGGGTCCCTGATAGGCAGCATAATGGAACTGAAGAGTGATTGCCTTTCGGCCAGACTGCATGGGTTCAAATCCAAGCCCAGTCACTTAGTAGCTGATTGCTTTAGGTAAGTCACTTTACTTCTCTGACAGGAGGTTTCTCAATTATAACATGCTGGGGGCGCCTGGGTGGCTCAGTTGGTTAAGCAACCACCTCTAGGTTTTGGCTCAGGTTATAATCTCACAGTTCATGAGTTTGAGCCCCACGTCGGGCTCCATGCTGACAGCTCAGAGCTCGCTTGGGATTCTCTCTCTGCCTCTCCCCTGCTCATGTGCACACGCGTACTTTCTCTCACTCTCTCAAAATAAATAAACTTGAAACAATTATAACATGATATTTGATGCTATATTGACCTCCTATATAGTCCTGAGAATGGAATAGGAGGTAACTAATACTATTAACCATTTTGAACAGTGGCTCACACATTTTAAGAACCATGTATGTAAGCACAAGTTACTATCATCAATGTGTGCCACCTCGTAAAAGTCCAGCAGAGAAGACCGGCATTAGACAAGTTTGTATAATTATGCTAAGTATTACAAAAGGACACATTCTGAGAGACAAACCAGTAAATAAGATGTGCTTGTTGCCCTCAAGTAGCTCACAGTCTATTAGGGGAGAAAGACCTTAAAATAAATAATCCTAGTACCACGAGCTAAATGCTAACAGGAATTAGGTTCAAAACGATGCAGCACAGAGTAAAAATAGACTGACTGATCATGGTGGTTTATAGAGGCAGGATTCTCTGAGCTGAGTCTGGAGGGGTGACTTCTTGTTTTTCACTTCCATCATTTGATCATGTGTATAAATTCACAGAAGGCATTTAACCTCCGTTGTCAAAAGAAAACGCCTTGCATTTTCACAAGTTCATTAGCGGTTGATTTGGACTCCCTCGTTGTGTTCTGGAAGGAAAGCAAGCTCCAAGAGTTTTCAGTTCCTGATAGTTAGAATGGAGGCATGGGGGAGATATTTCAGCAAGCAAGGGATTATCTTTCACAATAGATGTGCCAATTCAGTGCAGGAATTAAGTTTTTCAGTGGTGGGTGCCTAATTGTCAAGCCAGAAACCAAATACAGTAAGAATGAAACAGTTCACAGTTTGACCCGATGAAATAGAAAGGCTTTTCCTTACAGTGACAAAGAAGTAGTGACGTCAGCTGTGCGCACAAGCCAGCTGTTGACAGAGAATAAATTTAAGTTGGATGGAAAATATCCTTGTTTTTAGAACGGGAAGGAATGGTGTGATGAATCAGTTTGACAGAATTATTACTCAGTTATATTATCCAGTGTGAACATAATGTTGAGGTGACTGTGTGTTTCTAATCCTTTTTTTTCTGGTGATAAAAAAACTATACTTAAAACAATCTTTACTCAATCCCTAGATCTGCTGAATTAACAATTACATTTTACTTGGTGAAAGCAATTTGACTAAATGCTCTCCTTTGTCCTGGAGAAAATATGACCGTGAAATAGAAAGCTTCCTAAAAGTCACTTGCCCCAGTCTTTGTCCTCTTTTCATATCATAACTAATAAGTTAATTAGCAGCAGCCAACTCTACACATAGAAGGAATAGAAACAAATAGAAGGAATGCCTACTAACAAAAGGTATAAAATCTCATTGAAAACTTGTGATACAGTGTATCTTTAGTGCTGTTTCATCATTCAATTAATGCTGATGAGGATTTCACTTACTTTTCCCCACCTTGTCATTGGAAAGTCAAGATGTTTGCAAATCCAGATTAATGACTACAGCATTTAGATACACCTGCTCAGAAATCTATTTGCATTAGTGTATTCTGATAGGTGGAAAGTATTGTGTATTTAACTCCTATTGTATATGTTTCTCTTCAATTTATAACAAAAAAAAAAGATGCAGTGAAGGACATGCTTATTCTATAATGTTTTGTGTTTTCATTTATTTTGTCACCTCATTTCCAAATTAGTTATACTGCCAGCTTTGCCATGATTTGTAGTTTTAACTTCTTTGTGTTTGGATGGTATATTTCTGTCTCCACGAAAATACTCTGATTAATGTAGGGTGATGTGTTTCAAAATCAAAATCCCGCGTTCTTTGCAAGTATTGAATACACTAAAGACATTTTTAACACAACTGCTGCTTGGGACAAATACAACTTTCCTTCAAGGCAATTCTGAGTGATAAAATAAATGGTACATGTATATAATTTGTCAAACTATATCACCAGTAAATCCTGTGTGTATGTGATGTCTCTTTCACCCTCAGGAAACTGAAAAAGAAAGGTTTTGTCCAGCAGTTCTCAGCCGTGGGTGATATTTCCCCAGAGGATTTAGCAATATCTAGAGACCCTTGTATCACAGCTCAGGAGTGGACACTAACTAAGGGTATCCAGCGGGTAGAGAGGCCAGGGATGCACTCAGCATTCTGTGATGCACAAGACAGCACGAATCTCTCTGGCTTGATCTAGCTGGATCAATTTCCCGAGCAATCCCAGTGGTTGAGCTGATCCATGTGTACCTGTTATTATGTGTGTGCATGCGTACCTACACACACTCACTTTGTGAACTCAAATATAAAGACTGTCTCTTGCGCCTACATCTTGACAGCCTGAAAGGTGCCATAATTATTCTGACTTGCTGACAGCACGTCCCTGCCGTGGTCGGTTCGTTGTGGCTTTTTCTTGAACCCATTGAGAGGCACAATGGGGAACGGGAGAAGCTAAACGGCACCACTGTGAGTAGGCGCTTGCTCTCCAAGCTAGCCGTGATTCTTGCCAAACCTAAGCTGTGTGCCCTAGCTTTGAACACCCTTTTCACTGTGGTTCCTGTGGAGATGAGTGGATGTGCGTTCCCTTTCAAGAGATCTGCTTTCTGTAGCCTGCCATTCCCAACGGCGTGCAGGACGGAGAAAATGATACTGAACTTTACAGATTCAGTAATTCTGTGTTGCAGAGACTAATCCTGCAGACCGTGGCAGGCACGTCTTCCTTTCCACGTACAGCGTATTTGTATCTTGCTTTCAAAAGCACCAAGGGAGCTTATAAGGTGTTACAGTCTGGGCGCTTAGGGAAGAAAAAAACACCAGCAGAAAGGAAGAGCTGTTGTGTGGTTGCCTGTACTCACTCAAACACCTTAATTTCTGCTCCCGGGTGTCAATCAGTCAACATATAATTACCAAGTATTTGCAGCATGCAAAGCATTCATGTGGAACTGTTAAGAGGGGAAAAAAGACCTCCTGTTTTCTGAATTCCTAAAAAAAAAAAAAAAAATAGGGGATAGGTGAAATGATGGCACATATGAGTGAATTCAAGGAAGGATAAGATTCATAACCAATGAAGGTAATGATAGGATGCTAAAGATCACAAGAGGGGCTAATACATGAGCATCTTGCCTCCACTCCCCACTCCCACGCTTGAGGCAGACATGAGTTGTGCCCTTCTTTGCTGCTGTAGCCAGACATAGACTCAGAAATCGTTTCAACACAGCAATGCAAGTGGCCATAACCACTCAGTGGGAGATGGTATCTGAGTTGAAGTCTATTTGCCATCCTGGGACCGTGGATTCTAAGTCACCGTGGTTTGGATAGAATAGACTAACGAGTAGATGCGATTTTGATAGTGAGGGTATTTTTGATCTGGCCCTGACACCATTAAAATCATCGTGTTAGGAAAGTATTTAGAGAAGATTTCAAACGCATGTGAGCTGGAATATGGGGCTTCATTAAAATAAGTGGAACAGTCAGAGAAGCTGCTGGTTTGTGGAAAAGAGAGAAAAATGTCGTCTTAGAATTATGTACCATTACATCTCTCATATTCTCCACATTCTGGAATTTCCCTCCATTTCAGTTTCTCACTTTTTCACTTCTTCCCCCTTGCCTGTCCTCACATTTTTCCTACCCTCTTTCTGACATCACCCATGTCTGACACTGAGAATAATGAAAATAGGAGTATACGAATAAAGGCAGAGGCCTCTCCTTGCCTTCCTGAAACGGTTTTGTAATTTATTACCAGTTTCAGCTTCTGCAAATGCAATTTTTTACCAGCTCGAGTGATTTTAGGTCTCAGTTCGTTGATAATAATTATAATGGTGGTAAATATTCATAGCTACCATTTAGTGGGTGCACCCCATATGCTGGATATACATGCATAATTTCATTTCTTCTTCAGAACAACTCTTTGAGAATAGATATTATTAACATCCTCCGTTTGCAAAAGAGATTTAGTTAGGTAACTTGCCCAACACTACCCAGCTAGGAGAAACCATGGAGCTGCTTGGCGCTGAAGTCCAAGCTATTAAAAATAATGCTTTGGGGCACCTGGGTGGCCCAGTCAGATGAACGGCTGACTTCGTCTCAGGTCATGATCTCGTGGTTCATGAGTTCAAGCCCCACATCGGGCTCTGTGCTGACAGCTCAGAGCATAGAGCCTGCTTCAGATTCTGTGTCTCCTTCTGTCTCTGCCCCTCTCCAGCTCACACTCTTTCTCTCCCTCAAAAATAAATAAACATTAAATAATAATAATAATGCTTTTTCACACCAGTGAAGAAAAGTTATTAAAATAAATGATTTATCGGGATGAGAAATACAGATGTATTTAAGAAACAGTGAGAAATTGAAGTCCTTTGTGTATGTTTATGGTGACATATGGAAATAATGTATGACAGGGGAGAGAGCGAGGGAGATGGAGAGGGAGGGAGAGAGAGAATATGTGTGTCACTATTCATGTCCTCCTCAGAGTTCTAAAGGGGGGGGAAAGCCATAAAATCTGCTGGATGAAGGAAACACTAGGGTGTCCCTGTCTGGATCAGTGTGGGAAACACCTACCTGACAATTAGGAGATGAATATACATCCGGGGAGAAGTGAGCTCGTTTAGTGCCAGAGTCCATTATCTGTGTGGGTACATTATTATTTCTGAAAAGCTCTGTTCCAGACATGATCCCGGCCACCTATCCTTTCTCTTCCAAAGGCTGTGAAAGACACGGTATCCATCTGTTTTTGTGTCATAGTTGTGGCTCATTAAATACCTCCTGCAGGAGACGTACACATACCTTCCTTTCCCTCTGTGCGAGAATGAACGAGAACGAACGTGCAGGTAAGGAAAAGTCACTCAACACCTTCCCCGGCAATCATGGACTTGTTAGTAGATACTGCTTGTCAAGCTTTCCTCAGTCACTGCCAAGACACTCTGTCACAGTTTGAACGACTCTGTGAGCCCTTCTGATGTCTGGAAGTAGAACGCTCGTACTGTCAGGAGGGTTTACTCTGTCAACAGGACAGCTACATTACCAAGTCTAATTGCACACATTTTTTTTTTTTTAAAAGGAAATGTCCGCATCACGTGCTGGACATAGAAGTCAAAGTATAGCAGAAAAGAAAGGCTTTTGGTGAAATAACGTCAGTTGCCTTTTACCATCAGCTTATAGCTTAATTCAAGTACTAAGTTGTTGTGAGGACAGTGGGTCAAGAATCCTTCTTCTGGACTCGTGGGGGAATATAATCCTTCTCGTCCAGCTCCAGCCAGATTCTGTTTGGGGGCCATTCCCATTGCTTTAATTAGGGGAAATTTTTGATGTTGTAAATTCATAGTATGTCACTCTTAATTTCTGTACAATCCATCACACTCTGAGCCTGTGTGTGGCAGCCCTTTTTAATAAAGGATTTTGCAGAGCACCTGCTGCGGCAAAAACATTTTATCATCTTTGCTAGCTCCAGGAGTTCGAGCATTATGTCATGTTTGACTCCAAAAAAAAATATATATATATATATATTATTATAAGCCCGGGAATTAGAAACCCAACAATGGAACTAGCTGATTGCAATTGCCCATGAAGCTATCACATTTTGAAGAATAAAACTTGGTAAGTTTTCATTTTAATCAAAAATTATAACAGGACCAGGGGTGCTTGTCTGAAACGAATAATTTCCCCATTTCTGGATGTTATCGGATAATGGCTCTCTCATCCATGAATTAATTATAAAACTAGCAATACTCTAAGAATATCAGATTGTATCCCCACACTTTCTTTTAATGATAACTTTATGTTTCATCAACTCAGAGCTTAAGGGATAGAAGTGAAGAGCCTTCAAGAGCCAATTTTTAAAAACATCTCACCAGCTGTCACACCTGGAAAGATCATCAAGGGCTTGCTATGTCCCCAGCATCATCCTCGTATAATTGGCTCATTGAAGCATCTCAAATTATTAGAATAACTTTTAGGGAAAAACTTTTCTAATAATAGGCTTCAAGAAGCATATTGGGGCACCTGGGAGGCTCAGTCAGTTGAGCGTCTGGCTTCGGCTCTGGTCATAATCTCTCATTTCATGGGTTCGAGCCCTGCATTGGGCTCTGTGCTGACAGCTCAGAGCCTGGAGCCTGCTTCAGATTCTGTGTCTCCCTCTCTCTTTGCCCCTCCCCTGCTCATGGCCTCTCTCTCTCTCTCTCTCTCTAAAATGAATAAACATTAAGAAAAATTTTTTAAAGAAGCATGTGTAAAATTGCCCCCACTCTTTCCCAGCTGAGTAACATCATCCGTAGCATCTCAGCCCAATTCCACAACTTTTAGGTGTTTTTGTTTGTTTTGTCTTATTTTTCACTTGATCCAGTGGTGTCTTTAGGATTGTACCGAGATTCAGTCGGGGTTGTTTTGAATGTTATTCTTATCTTTTCTCCCTTTTGCCCCATTGTGTCCAATCCTGAGTCTCACCAACCTTCAGAAAGAATCTCCTGTCTCCACCCTGTCCCCACCCCATGAGCAAAGTAGTTCAGTCACTCACAAGCTTTAGAAGTGACTTTCCTAGAGGACTACTGACTCCAAGGAGAGGAGGTACCTCTCACCAGTCACCCACTGGGAGAAATAGAGGCAGTAGCTCTTCCTACTGTACTTCTCTTAATGCGATGACAAGGCCGAGTGGGGGAGATGGGGCTAGTTAATGGCGCCCTTGAGCAAGTGCTCCAGGAAAGTAGCTGCCCTCTTCATTCTGACTTTGGAACATCCTGTATTTCTCCACTCTTCTTCAGCTGTGGGCTGAAGCCACAATTCTGTAACCAAAAGGACATCCTCCTGGGTACCAATCATCATCCAGTTTCTTTACACATGTTCTCCTCAGCAAATCACTGATGATGTTCCGAAGTAGGTTTGTCATTTCCATTTGAAGGATGTGGTGGTTTGTGAAGGTGGCATACTAAGGTGGTTAAATTGGCAAGGCAATATCAGTCATGGGCTCAAGTTATAGGTTCTGTAGATTTTAACTGTTCACTAGATCTAAGGGTCAGATGCAAGTTTGGCATCTACCGTTGACCTTCTCGTGTTTTGTGTACAAATTCTTAGTTGTTACTACTTCTCTCCTGGTCTCTCACTTGTCTGAAGCTTCATCGCATAAACCATACTACCCCAGAGATCTGGTTACTTCTCAGATTTAAATGTTTGCTAATGCTGTTCACTACTCTTCAAAGCTCTTCCATCCCCCTTCTTTAGCCACTTACCTCAGATGACATTCAATCATTAAGCTACTTAGCAAGTACTTAGTGATGACTTTTAGCAGTTAGGATAGGCTGGGAAACAAGCTGCAGAAACAAACCTGCAATACAAGTTGCTGATAACACAGGTTATTTTCCACTCGTATAATCTGTGTATCTTAGGTGGCTGATGGCTGTGCTTCATACTTTCTTCAGTTAGAGGCACAGAGTCTCCAGCATCTACAGCAGCTCTGTCCGGTAGATCTTTATATGGTGAAGGAAATGGTCAATGTCAGCACTGCCAAAATGGTACCCACTACTCACAGGTTGCACATGAATACTTGAAATGTGGTGAATGTGACCAAGGAACTAAATTTGTGCTTTTATTTACTTTCAATGAATTTAAATTTTAATAGCCACATTTGGCCACTGGTCACTGTAGTATAGAATACAGGTCCAGAATATCATGTGTGGCTAGGAGTGGGAGAAACATGGACCCTTACATAGTAGTCTTTCGATTCTTCTACTCAGAAGTAATAATCATCATGCCCTTTTGCATTCAATCAGCCAAAGTAAGTCCCATGTTCGCCTCTAGCTTCCAGGGACCCCAAAGAGCTATTCCACCTCGTGCTCTTTGGAAGAGAGAAAAAAACTATCAGTGAGTAGCTCTAATGAATTGCATAGCACCGGTGTTTAGCAATCTGGATATTCAGTGCAAAATGAAATCCATATGTGCCTTGCCCTCATGGAGTGTACAATTTAATGAGGCAGGGAGGATGGAGATGATTAAAAATACACAAATACACAGTTACATGTCCTTGGGACAGAATAACTAATTGTAAATAAATACTTGTAATTTATATAGGGTAGGAGGAAGGTCTTCTTTGAAAAAGTAACCTGAGCAATGAGTATAAAGTTCTTCAGAGTGTGGTGAAGAATGTCAGACACAGCATGTGTGAAGGCTCTAGATTTAAAAAGTGGTTGGTGGTACCCTCTCAGAAGTGAAGGAAGGCTTGTGAGGCTGGAGTGTAAGCCTAGGGAGGAAATGGCACCATGAACGTGGAAAGAGCAAGGGCATGTCATACACGGTGTTGTAGGCTGAGGTAGTTTAGAGTAGACTTTTTTTTTTTTTTCTTTTTTTTTTTTTTTAATTTTTTTATTTTATTTTTGGGACAGAGAGAGACAGAGCATGAACGGGGGAGGGTCAGAGAGAGAGGGAGACACAGAATCGGAAACAGGCTCCAGGCTCTGAGCCATCAGCCCAGAGCCTGACGCGGGGCTCGAACTCACGGACCGCGAGATCGTGACCTGGCTGAAGTCGGATGCTTAACCGACTGCGCCACCCAGGCGCCCCTAGAGTAGACTTTTGTCAGGAGGAAAGACATTAAGGAGTTTCCTCCAAGGAAAGACATGATCTGCTGTACAGTTTTGAAAGGTCACTTGAGCTGCTCTTTGGACAGTGGGTGTAGAGAGGGACCAGAGAAAAGAAGTGGGAAAGCCCATGGTGTTGGTTAATTTTATTTGTCAATCTTACTGGGCTAAAGGACGTCCAGATAGCAGGTAATACATTTCTGGGTGTGTCTTTGACGTTTCCAGGACACGTTAGCACTTGAATCAGTAGAATGAATAAAGATTGCCCTCACCACTATGGGTGGGCATCATCCAATCTGTTAAAGGAGCTGAATAGAACAAAGAAGTGGAGGAAGAGCAGACTGCTTTCTGTTTGAGCTAAGACCTTGATCTTCTCCTGCCTTGCAACATCGCTTTGGGCTCTGAAAGTCACAGACTAAATAACACCATTGGCTTTCTGGTTCTCCAGCTTGCAGAGAACAGAGGGTTCCCTAGGGAACCCTAAGAAATCCCTCCTCGAGAAAGGATTCTGGGTTAGTTATCTGTTGCTATGTAGCAAAAAAAGATGGAAACATAGGGTTTTAAACAACGCTCATTTATGATCTCAGTTGCAGTGAGTCAAGATTCCCTGCATGGCTTAACTGAGGCCCCAGCTCACGGTCTAACAAAACTGCAATTCACGTGTTGGCCAGTCTGTATCTTCGAGAAATCGGAGTCCTCTTGCAACCTCATGTGGTTGTTAGCAAAATTCAGTTCTTTGTAATTGTAGAACTGAGATCCCCATTTTCTTAATAGATGTTAGCTGGGGGTGATTCTGAATGCCTGCAGTCCTTGCTATGTGGCCCTCTCACAAAGTGCCGTCTTGTTTCTTCAAGGTGAGCTTGAGAATAAATCTCTTCAAAACAGTCCACTCTTGTACCTAATTAAGTCAGGCCCACCCAGGATAATCTCCCTTTGGATTAATTCATAACCAATAGAATTGGAGTCTTAATTACATCTGCAAAATGTCTTTACCTGACATGTAATCTATTTTTAAATTGTTTAAATTAAATTTTAGTTAATATACAGTGTAATATTGGTTTCAGAAGTAGAATTCAGTGATTCATCATTTACATACAACACCTAGTGCTCATCCCAACAAGCGCCTGCCTTGATATCCATCCCCCCTCTAGCCCGTCGCCCACCCACCTCTCCTCCATCAACCCTCAATTTGTTCTCTATCCTTAAGAGTCTCTGGTGGTTTGTTTCCTTTTCTTTTTTTCTGGTATACGATTTAATCATAGGAGCGATGTCCTGTCATAGTCACAGGGCCTGTTGATACACAAGGGAAGAGAATTACACAGGGTGTGTTCACCAGGAAGCAGAAATCTTGGGGTGGAGGGGGGGCACCTACACAGCGTTTAGCCCCCCAGAACCTCCCGCTACAGTTGCCTGTAGGTAAGGGAAAAGGGGGCAAGAAGTAGGCAGCTATTGCCTCCCAAGAACCAGTTCATTCATGTGGGTCTATCATTTTGGGGCAACTTCATTTGATCACCTGTTCACTTCTGACAGACTAATTTAGCCTGCCCAGATTCACAAGAGACTGCTCAGAATGCCAGAATGACATCACTATCATTTAGCACACGGTGTAGCTGCCAAGCAAACAAGAACAGGTGTGTTGCCCGAAGAAACTACAGAAAGTGCTTAAAGAGAGTTTGGGAATCAGAGAGACAACGTTGAAATATGTCAAGTTCTTTGCGCTCAGATTTAGTTTCTTCATCTTTAGAATAAGGGTCATTTAAATCACTACGTGGCATCATCCGTGAGGAATAAATGAGATAACATGTGTCAAACCCTTACCACTGGACCAGGCGCCAGAGAAGCTTGCAACAACCATTATCCTCTTATCCTCCTCACCAGACACAGCCAAAGCCAGGTAAGTACTTGTTGCTGTAACGCAGTTGAAGGCCGGCAGCTTGGGATGCTGTCCAGGTTTCATCCCAGGAGGGGTTCCAGAGCCGAAGCGAACAAGCTCACTGGCATGTCACTAAGCCATTGTGGGCCATCATTTCCAAGTCTGTTAAACCAAGATAACTTCCCCCTCTGTCCCCTTTCACTGATGAAGTTTGTGGCAGCAACTCAAAGGCTCCTGGGGAAAAAAAACCCTCTATGGGATAATCAAAAAGTGATAAATACCGTGCATCATGTCTCTTGTTTCCTCCCACAGTATAAAGGTATTCTTGCAGCTCTAACATGTCTTGGTGACAGAGCCTTCCTGAGCAATCTATCATTCCATTACTTTATAGCTGGGATTTGATTATTTATTCATTTGGACTCTGCTTCATGCCGCTGAGCAGCAAGTAATCAATTAGCACTCAATTTTCCTGTTGTCACACCTGTATGTTGGAATGGGCACAGTTTCCCTGCCCTGCATCTCTGAAACCCCTGGAGTATTCTTGGAATCTTGAAATCTCAATACTTGCCAAATATTTTCAAACACAAAGTTTCATGCCTTCTCAACTAAATACGGTATACCTCAGTTTGCCCTTTGGTAATTGATTTGCAGGGGTTTACTCTGAACACAGATGCAACTCATTCAAATCCATGCATAAGGATGGAGAATATAGGATGAGAATATTATGTTGTCTCAGATTGATTATATATCAAATGTCGATATTCAAGATGCTACTAATGTAGACATGGCTGGTAAAACAAACAAACAAACAAACAAACACAGGAACGCATTTTCATATCCACGTTTCAGAACTGAAGACATTAAAGAAGGAAGAATTGTTTCTTGCAAATAAACTCATTACAAGTTGGTCAATTATGTTCTCTGAGTAAAGTGCATAAAATCAAATTATGTGCTGGAATTATGCAGAGGAAATAGTCCAAAAGAGTACAGAGAATAGTATTGATAAACATACCCTGTTAATAAATCACACTTCCAAAAAGCAATCATCTGGGCCGGGGTTGGTAAATGTGGCCCAGTCCACTGACTGTTTTTGTAAATAAAGTTTCACTGGAACATGGTCACACTCATTTGCTTTCATGTTTTCTGTGGCTTTCTCACTTCAAAAGCAGCATTGAGTAGTTGTGACAGAGACTGTATGTCCTGCAGAAACCTAAAACAGTATTTGGCCCTTTACTGAAAATGTTTTCTGGCCACCGATCGAGAACATTCGTTATTCAATTACTTTTGTTACATATGAAATATATTTAGAATATTGCTTTATCTATACTTGAGCCCCAAAAGAGTCAATTCACGTAGGAAGTGTGTCAACAGGAGGCAGGTGCACCTAACAAGGGAGTCCCAAAATGTATTAAGCCAAAATTGGTGAAATGAAGGACCAAATATAATTCAACAACAATAGTTGGAGACTTAAATACCCTACTTTCAATAATGGAGAAAACAACTAGAAGCTGAACAAGGAAATAGAAGAATGGAACAACACTATGAATCAACCAAACTAATAGACATCTATAGAACACTCTACCCAACAACCGAATACACTTAAAGTGTACATGGAGATACCTCCAGTGTAGATTATATGCTAGGCAATAAAATAAGTCTTGAAAATGTTAAAAGAATTAAAATCATGTAAGCCATGTTCCCTAACTGCAACTGAAGGAAATTACAAATCATTAGCAGAAGGAAATTTGGGGGGGGGGGGCGGGAAACGTGTATATTAAGAAGCATGCTTCTAAATAACTCAGAGATCAGAGATGAAACCACAAGGGAAATTGGAAACTAGTTTGAGGTGAATGAAAATGAAAGCAAAGCATACCAAAACTTGGTACAACTAACAGAGTGATTAGAGGAAAATTATTAGCTGTAAACACCTGTGTTAAAAAAAAAATCTCGGGGCCCCTGGGTGGCTCAGTCGGTTAAGCGGCCGACTTCGGCTCAGGTCATGATCTCGCGGTCCGTGAGTTTGAGCCCCGCGTCGGGCTCTGTGCTGACAGCTCGGAGCCTGGAGCCTGCTTCGCATTCTGTGTCTCCCTCTCTCTGACCCTCCCCCATTCATGCTCTGTCTCTCTCTGTCTCAAAAATAAATAAACGTTAAAAAAAAATCTCAAATTAGTAAGCCAAACTTATACCTTAAGATATGAAAAAAAGAACAAACTAAGCCTTATACAACCAGAGGAAAGGAAACAATAAATATGAGAGCCAAAACAAATGAAATAGACAGTAGGAAAAAAAATAGAGGAAATCAATAAAACTAAAAGTTAATTCTTTGGAAAGTCAACAAAGTTGATAAATCTTTAAACTGACCAAGAAAAAAAAGACTATTAAAAATTATCACAAAAGGAAGGAACATTACTATAAACTTTATGGAAATAAAAAGAATTAGAACAGAATATTATGAACTTTTATATGCCAATGTATTAGATAGCTTACATTATATAGAAAAATTCCTGGAAAGAAACATTTTAGTGGAATTAACTGAAGAAAAAATAGAATATAGACCTCATTAGGTCTAGAACAAGCAAAGAGATGTAGTGTTCAGGAACACTTTCGACAATAAAACGCCAAGATGCAAATGACTTCACTGGTGAATACTATCAAAGGATTAAGAATAATTAACACTAAAACTTCTTAAAATCTTCCCATAAATAGGAAAGAAGGAAACACTTCCCAACTCCTTCTATCAGGTGAGAATTATCCTGATACCCAAATTAAGCAAAAATATCACAGGAAATTAAAACTACAGATCAAAGTCTCTTAAGAGTATTGATGGAAAAATCTCTTAAAAGCTTTAACCACCCAAATCCACCAATACATAAAAACAGTTACATATGATGACCCAGAAAGATTCATTCCAGGAATGCAAGATTGGTATAGCATATGAGAATCATTGTAATTCACCACATTAACAGAAGAAATGACAAAAACACATGATTATCTGAATATAAAAAGAGAAAGCACTTGATAAAGTCCAACATCAGTTCATGATCAAAAAACTAATAACATACTAAAAATAGAAGGAAACTTCCTCAACCTGTTTAAGGACACACTTGAAAAATCCATAACTAACACATACTCAATGTTAAAACTATGAAAGATTTTGCACTAAGATCAGGAACAAGATGTACATGCCTACTCTTGCCACTTCTATTCAACAATGTCTTAGAGATTTTAGCCAGAGTAATTAGGCAAGAAAATAAAAATAAAATGTAACCAGATTGAAAAGAAGGAAGTAAAATTACCTCTATTGTCAGGTAGCATGCTCTTGTATAATGAAAATTTTAAGACACCCACCAAAATAAAGTATTAAAGCTAATAAATTAATGAAGGTTTCAGGTTACATGTTCAGGATTAAAAAGTCAATTGTACTTCTATACTTCAGTCATGAGAAATAAAAAATTAAAACAATTCCATTTTCAACCGTATCAAAAAGGAAAACTTAGGAGTAAATGTAACAAAAGTAGCATAAGGTTTTTACACTGAAAACTACACAATATCATTGAGAGACTTAATATTGTTAACACATACCAATGCTCTCCAAATTGATATACTGATCCCATGCATTCTCTGTCAAAATTGAAGCTGACTATTGTACAAAAATGTGTAGGCTGGCCCAAAAACTCGTAAGAAAATACGAAAGACCTCCCATAATCTATCTTGAAAAAGAAGAGAATTATAAGACTCACATTTGCAAATTTAAAAACTTCATACCAAGCTACAGTAATCAAGGCATTGTAGTGTTGCTATAAAGACAGACATAGAGAGGGGCGCCCAGGTGGCTCAGTCAGTTGAGCGTCTGACTTCGGCTCAGGTCACCATCTCGCGGTACATGAGTTCTAGCCCTGCATCGGGCTCTGTGCTAACAGCTCAGAGCCTGGAGCCTGCTTCAGATTCTGTGTCTCCCTCTCTCTGCCCCTCCCCCACTCATCTTCTCTCTCTCTCTCTCTCCGTCAAAAATAAATAAACCTTAAAAAAAAAAAAAGACAGACATAGAGATCAATGGAATAGAATTGTGGAACCAGAAGAAAAAACAAATTTATGGTCAACTTATTTTCAGCAACTACGACAAGGCAATTCAGTGGGGAAAGAACAAACTTTTCAAAAATAAGTGGTGAGACAATTGGATATCCATAAGCAAAAACAAGAAAGGTTGCACACCTTGTGTAATGGTTTGAATTAGGATTCCCAAAGGTATCGGTTTCTGTCCTCTGGGATCTGTAAATGTTGCTTGATTTGGAAAAAGGGTCTTTGCAAATGTGATTACATTAAGAATTTTGAGATGTGGAGATGATTCCAGATTATCAGGATGGGCCCACAATGCAATCAGAAGTATCCTTTATAAGGAGGAAACAGAGACTCCACACAGAGGAATTGAAGGCATGTGATCACAAAGGTAGAGAATGGACTGATGTAGTCCTAAGCCAAGGAATGTCAGCAGCATTCCAGAAGCTAGAAGAGGTAATAATAAATTTTCCCCTTGGCCTTCTGGAGGGAACACAATGCTGCTGACACCTTGCTTGTGGCCCAGTGAAATGAATTTCAGACATCTGGACTCAAAAACTGTGAAATAATGAATTTCTGTTCTGTTTTAAGCCAATTATTAAAAAGCCATATGAACCTAGTATGTCTACCTCACATCATATATAAAAATTAGCTTAAAATGTAACAAAGACTAAAATTCAAGTGTCCAAATTATTTATTTTTTAACACTTAAGTATAAATTTTAGTGACCTTTCATTAGATAGTGGTTTCTTAGGCAAGATATCTAAAGCACAATGAATAAAAGAAAAAATAAAATTGATCAAAATTAAAAATTTTGTGCATCCAGCAAAGGAAACAGTCAACAAAACTAAAAGGCAACCAATGAATGGTAGAAAATATTTGCAAATGATATATCAGATAAAGGGTTAGTATCAAAAATCCATAAAGAACTTACCAAACTCAACACCCAGGAAACAAATAATCCAGTGGAGAAATGGGCAAAAGATGTGAATAGACATTTTTCCAAAGAAGACATCCAGAATTTCCACATGAAAAAATGCTCAGCATCACTCATCATCAGGGAAATACAAATCAAAACCACACTGAGATATCACCTCACACAGGTCAGAATGGCTAAAATGAACACCTCAGACAAAAACGGATATTGGCAAGGATGTGGAGAAAGGGCAATCTCTTGCACTGTTGGTGGGAATGCACACTGGTGCAGCAGCCACCCTGGAAAATAGTATGGAGGTTCCTCAAAAAATTAAAAATAGAATTTCCCTACAACCCAGTACCTGCACTACTAGGAATTTATCCAAAGGATACAGGAGTGCCAATTCAAAGGGGCACATGCACCCCAATGTTTATAGCAGCACTATCAACAATAGCCAAAGTATGGAAAGAGCCCAAATGTCCATCACCTGATGAATGGATTAAGAAGATGTGGTGTATGTGTGTATGTATGTATGTACAATGGAATATTAACAATGAAAAAGAATGACATCTTGTCATTTGTAACAACGTAGAAGGGACTGGAGGGTATTGTGCTAAGCAAAACAAGTCAGTCACAGAAAGACAGATCACATGATTTCACTCATATGTAGAATTTGAGAAACTTAACAGACTATCATAGTGGAAGGAAAGGAAAAATAAGATAAAAAAAAGGGAGGCAAACCATAAAAGGCTCCTAAATACAGAGAGCAAACAGTTGATGGGGGTGGGGAAAATGAGTGATGGGCATTAAGGAAGGCACTTGTTGGGATGAGCCCTGGCTGTTAGATGTAAGTGATGAATCACTGAATTCTACTCCTAAAGGCAAGACTACACTATATGTTCACTAACTTAAGAATAATTTTTTAAAAAATATATCATAGGACACTGTCAGGAGTACATAAAGACAACCTACAAAATGGGAGAATGTATTTGCAAATTATTTATCTGATTAGGATCCAGTATCCAAACATATAAAGAACTCCTATATTCCATTAATAAAATACAATCCAATTTTAAAATAGGCCATGACTTGGAAAGGTGTGTATCCAAAGAAATTATGCAAAAAGCCAAAAAACACGTGAAAAGGTAATCACATCATTAGTCGACAGAGAAATAAAAATAAATAGGGAAATGAAAATAATACCAGTAGGTGATGTGATAACACTTAACACTCCTTAGGATTACTGTAATTTTTTTTTAAATGGAAAATGAGAATGTAGAGAAATTGGAACCCACACACATCACCAATCGGAATGTAAAATGCAGCCACTTTGGAAAACACTTCGACAATCTCTCAAAAAGTTGAAAATAGAGTTACTATATGACCCAGCAGTTCTACTACTAGATCTATACCCAAGAGAATTGTAAACACATTTCCACAAAAACACACATAAACAAATGTTTATAGCAGCGTTATTCCTAATAGTTAAAAAGTAGGAACAAACAAAATGCCCATCAACCACTGAATGAATAAATAAAACCTGGTCTGTGCATATAATAGAATATCAATCAGCTATAAAGTGTTGATATATGCTACAACACGGGTGAACCTAAAAATTATGCTAAGTTAGATAACCCAGACCCAAAGGAAAACATATTGCATGATTCCACATATATGAGATATTCAAATAGGCAAATATAGAGAGACAGTAGATCAACGAAGGGCTTTGGGGAGAAAGGAATGTGGAGTGGGAGGAATGGGTATGAGATTTCATTCTGGAGTGATAAAATTGTTTTGAAATTGTACAGTGTTGGTGCCTATAAAACTTTTTGAATATACTAATAATTCACTGAATGGTACACTTGAAAAGCATAGATTTTACGGTATGTGAATTATAGCTCTATAGAAAACAAAACAAGGAGGTGAAGTAGGTTGTTCATCAGTAGACACAAATCATCATTATCCATATATGTCCAAGACAGAACAGTTCACCAAAATTTCCCCTCTTTTCTCCTTTGTCCTAAATATTTTTCCTCTTGGCTACCCACTAGGTTAAAGTCCTTTGGGAAACTTACACTTCTGGGAACATGGAATATATGTACCTTTCATTATTTCTCCCACTAAGTGCAAGTAAAATCTCTGGACAAATATAACAGAAGTCTAAAAGGTGGAAACAAGAAGGTAGACTAACTAGGAAACCTAGGATCCAGGGAGCAATATGATACGGAATTACCTGGGCTTGCTTTCTGCCTCACTTCTGTCTCAGAGTGGGTGCTGGAGAAACCAGTGACCTGGCAACACCAATGTGCATAGACCAGAAAATCTCAAGGCCCACATGGTTTTACTAGAGAAGTCTGTCTAACATTTAAAGCATAATTAATACCAACTGTAAACAGTGTCTCCCAGAAAACAGAAGAGGAGGGAGCATTTCCCAATTCATTCTGTATAGCTGCTATTATTCTAATACTAAACCAGGCAAAGGCCATACAAAAAAGGAAAACTGTGCACCAACATCCCTCATGAATATAAATATAGAAATAACTAACAAAATTCTTATAAATACAACCGAGTAATATACGAAAAGAAATATACACCATGACCAAGGAAGGTTTATTCCAGGGATGCAAAGTTATGATATTCAGATATCAAGTGATATAACTCACTATATAAGAGGCTAAAGAAGACAAAAGACAAAGATTATATCATTCGATGTAGGAAAAAGCATTTGACAACATTCAGTACCTATTTGTGATAAAAACTCTGAGAAAAAAAGAAATAGAGATGAATTTCTTCAAATGGATAAACAATACCTACGACAGCCCTGAAGCTAACATTTTACTTTATGGTAAAAGACTAAATGCTTCTCCCCTAAGATCAAGAACAAATCAAGGATGCCTGCTCTCACCACTCTTATTCTACATGGTACTGGAAGTTTTAACTAGCACAATGAGGAAAGAAAAGAAAAGGCACATGATCAGAAAGGAAGAAATAAAACACACTTTTTTCAGATGGCCTGAAGTTTTATACAAAAAAAATCCCAAAGAATATATAAAAAGAAGAAAAAAAAACCTCCTGGAACTTTGAAGTTAAAAGGGAAAAGTATTTGTATATACTAGCAATGAACACATGGAAAATGAAATTTAAAAAATAAATGCTATTTACATTTATTCCAAAAATATGAAATACTTAGTTGCAGATCTACCAAAACCTGTGTAGGACTTACATGCTGAAAATTGCACAGTACTGATGGAATAAAATTCAAAGATGTAAAGAAGTGAAGAGATATTCCATGTTCATGTTCATGAATTGGAAGTCTCCAATTAGTAAAATTCTCCATAAATTAATAAAGAGATTTAATGCAATCATATTTTTCATTAAAAAACATTTTTTGTAATGTTTATTTATTTTTGAAGGAGAGACAGTGTGCAAGCAGGGGAGAGGAAGAGGGAGACACAGAATCCAAAGCAGGCTCCAGACTCTGAGCTGTCAACACAGCCTGACATGGGACTAGAACCCACAAGTTGCAAGATCATGACCTGAGCCAAAGCTGGATGCTTAATCAATTGAGCCACCCGGGCACCACAATTATATTTTTCTATGTAAGCAAGACTACTCTAAAATTTATTTGGAAAGACAGTGGAACTAAAATACCTAAAAGTAATTCTGAAAAATAAGAATAAAGTCAGAGGAGTCACTTTATCAATTTTAAGATTTATTATATACTAATCATGACTGTATATTTGGTGGAGGGATAGACACATAGATAAATGAAACAAGATAGAGAATCCAGAAATAGATTCATACAAGTATGGCCAAGTGATTTTTGACAATAGTGCAAAAGCAATTTTTTTAGTATTATTTTGTTTGTTTCAGATTTGTATTTAAATTCTAGTTAGCTAACAGATAGTGTCATATTGGTTGCAGGAGTACAATTTAGTGATTCATCACTTACATATAACACCCAGTGCTCATCCCAGCAAGTGCCTTTGTTGATACACATTACCCATTTAGCCCATCACCCATTTAGTCCATCCCCGCCCACCTCCCTCCATCAAACCTTAGGTTGTTTGCTATAGATATAGATATAGAATCTCTTATGGTTTGCTTCCCTCTCTGTTTTTTTCCTGATTCCCCTATGTTCATCTGTTTTGTTTCTTACATTCTACATATGAGTGAAATCATATGATATTTGTCTTCCTCTGACTTACTTCACTTAGCATAGTATACTCTAGCTCCATCCACATCGTTGCAAATGGCAAGATGTCATTCTTTTTGATGGCTGAGTAATATTCCATTATGTATATATACCATATATATTTACATATATGAGACACATCTTCTTTATCCATTCACCAATTGGTGGACATTTGACATTTGGGCTCTTTCCATAGTTTGGCTACTGTTGATAACACTGTTATAAACATCAGGGTGCATGCACCCCTTCAAATGAGTATTGTTATATCTTTGGGGTAAATACCTATTAGTGTAATTGCTGGCTTATAGGGTATTTTTCTTCTTTTTTTTTTTTTAATAGAATTTATTGTCAAGTTAGGTAATATACAGTGTATATAGTATGTTCTTGGTTTTGGGGGTGGATTCCCATGATCCATCACATACAATACCCAGTGTTCATCCCAACAAGTGCCTTCCTCAGTGCCCATCACCCATTTTTCCCTCTCTCCCGCACCACCCCCATCAATTCTCAGTTTTTCCCCATATTTAAGAGTGTCTTATGTTTTGCCTTCCTCTTTGTTTGACACCATTTTCCCCCTCCCTTCCCCCATAGTCTTCTGGTAAGTTTCTGTTTCTTCTGTTTCTTCTGTTAAGTTTCTTCTGTTAAGTTTCTCAAGATTCACATATGAGTGAAAACATGGTATTTGTCTTTCTCTGACTTACTTCACTTAGCATGATACTCTCCAGGTTGATCCACAAGGTTGCAATGGCAGGATTTCATTCTTTCTCATTACCAAATAGTATTCCATTGTACATATAAACCACATCTTCTTTATCCATTCATCAGCTGATGGACATTTAAGCTCTTTCCATAATTTGGCTATTGTTGAAAGCGCTGCTATAAACATTGAGGTGCACGTGCCCCTATGCATCAACACTCCTGTATCCTTTGGCTAAATTCCTAGCAGTAGTATTGCTGGGTCATAGGGTAGTTCCATTTTTAATTTTTTGAGGAATCTCCACAGTGTTTTCCAGAGTGGCTGTACCAGTTTGCATTCCCACCAACAGTGCAAGAGGGTTCCCATTTCTCCACATCCTCACCAGCATCTGTTGTTGCCTGAGTTGTTAATGTTAGCCACTCTGACCACTATGAGGTGGTATCTCAGTGTGGTTTTGATTTGTATTTCCCTGATGATGGGTGACATTGAGCATCTTTTCATTTGTCTGTTGGCCATCTGAATGTCTTCTTTGGAAAACTATCTATTCATGTCTTCTTCCTGGATCTCTGCACTGGATTGTTTGATTTTTGGGTGTTGAGTTTGGTAAGTTCTTTATAGACTTAGGATACTAACCCTTTATCTGATAGGTCATTTGCAAATATCTTTTCCCATTCCATTGGTTGCCTTTTAGTTTTGTTGATTGTTTCCTTTGCAGTGCAGAAGCTTTTTATTTTGATGAGGTCCCAATAGTTAATTTTTGCTTTTGGAGATGTGTTGAGCAAGAAATCAGTGCAGCTGAGGTCAAAGAGGTCGCTGCCACTTTTCTCCTCTACGGTTTTGATGGTTTCCTGTGTTACACTTAGGTCTTTCATCCATTTTGAGTTTATTTTTGTGTATGGTATAAGAAAGTGGTCCAGTTTCATTCTTCTGCATGTTGCTGTCCAGTTCTCACAGCACTATTTGCTAAAGAGACTTTTTTCCATTGGATACTCTTTCCTGCTTAGCACCAAAGCAATTTAGTAGAGAAAATGTAGTCTTTACAACAAATAGTGCTGGAGCAAGTGGACATCCATATGGGGGTGGGGGGGTGAGAATGAACTTTGACCTAAACTCCACTTGTAGGAAAGATAACTGAAAATGGATCATAGATTTAAGTGTAAAATGAAAAACTATAAAATTTACCAAAAAAATTACACCTAAAAAGAAAAACAAAGATAAACTTACAGAAGACAACAACAGAGTAAATCTTTAGGACCAACAGCTTAATGAAAGGCTGTTAGGATACTAAAAACATGACCATCCACAAAATAACTGATAAATTGGACCTTGTTAAAATTGAAAACTTTTACTCTTCAAAATAACCAGTTCAGAAAAGGCTAGCTACAGACTGGGAGAAAATAGGTACAAACTACATATCTGACAAAGGATTTGTATCTACAATATGGAAGAAACTCACAAAACTCCTGATTAAAAACAAACACTGGTAAAGTATTGGTGAGGATGTTGAAAGACCAGTCCACGCATACATTACTAGTGAAATGTAAAATGGTAGAGCCACTCTTGAAAAATAATTTGGCAGTTTCTTAAAAAAACAACAACAACAATAAAAAAAAAAAAAAACCACATACATTTATCATAAGTCCCAGCAATTGCACTCCTGGGCATTTGTCACAGAGAAATGAAAACCTAATGTTCACACCAAAAATTTGTATATAATTGTTCATAGCAACTTTATTTATAATGTCTAAAAGCTGGAAACAATCAAAATATGCCTTAGTTGGTAAATGGCTAATCTAATTGTGGTCCATTCATACCATGGAATACTACTCACCAATTAAAAAGAACAAGCCATTGACATGTATAACCTGGATGGATCTCAAGGGCATTGAGCTGCCTTTTTATAGAGATGGAAAATAGTGGTGATCAAGGGTTAGGAATGGTGGGTGGGGGTGGTCGGGTGTGACTTAAAAGGGTAACATGAAGGAGATCTTGGTGGTAATGCAATAATTTTATGTCTAAAACTGCACATACACATTGTACCAGTGTTGGATTCCTGGTGTTGACACTATGCTGTAATTAGGTCCGATGGAACCAGTGGGTGATCTTGGTGAAAGAGACAAGAGACCATCTCTCTGTATAATAATCCCTGCAAGTCCTATTTCTAAATACAAACTTAAAAAGTAAATCTGAGGGGAACCATTCACCCTGGTGGGCCTAGATTTTCAACATGCCATTTTGCTAACAAGTCTGTTATTTAAAGAGTCAAGTTTCCTGAGAATGATCTGCCTACCTTTCAAAGCATCTTAGATTCTAATGGACAAATTAACTACATGTCTCTGTCAGTGTCTTGGGACTGTCTGGACGACTAAATTTCAGATACAATTGGGGGATGAAACTGCAGGAAAATTGAACCTGAGGTGCTTTAGTATCTTAACTTCCCATTAGATGAACTCTGAATTATTCTGAGCGATTGAATCAATGTGTCTCTTGAATACATCTGATGTATAGAGGCATCTCTAGCAATTGATCTGTACCACACCACAGCTCTTTCAATGATCAGGAAAAAAAAAAAAAAACAGAAGAAAACTTTTTGTTTCTTGATTCTTCCCCCTTTTTAACTGTGAACCAAAGGGTTATTATAGCTTTTACATGTTGAGTAAAAAACTAAAGCAGGGCTCAAACATCACATATGATCAAAGGTTTAATTATGTCATTAGGCACTTTTACCAACAAAGGCTTTCCTTTGATTCAATAAATCAACATCCACTATGGTCCCTCCATGGGGACCATAGAGATTGGTTTTATAATTTGTCTTTCCTGCTATCTGCATTTTATTCCAAATGCAGTCATTAGCACTGATTTGATACTGCTCGTGATAACACAATACTTGCTATCTTTCTGACAAAGAGAACTTTTTAGACAGAAACTTAAAGGGAATTCTCTTTTGTTAGATTGTGACAAAGTAGAATGAGGATACTTATTGAAAAATATATGTGGCTTCACTGGAGACCAAATGAAGATATGCCTCTTCTTCTCTCAGGCCTTAATTTCATCATTGTTCTTCTGGACTAAGTGGCCCAGATTGAAGAGATACCTTTCTCTAACCTGAAGAAACCTTGGACTGGCCAAGGAAATCTTGTGTTTTTTGCCAGAGGCATTTGGTTATCACATGCAGAGCTGCATAACCAGAAGAGATTTCCCCCCAGGCCCTGCCTACTCTTCCTTTTAGCCATGAAAACAACCTCTTCCTATCTAATAGCATCCTGTGGGCTCCTGTTTTCTGCTGAGACAGCGTCTTGGCAATTGGGATGAAGTTCCATTAAACTCCAAGGCACGTACTTCCTTATTTTACCAGTCTTGCTGACTATACTTCGCGTAATGTCTTTTTACTAAAATCAATTAGTGTCTTATCAAATTTTTAGTTAAGTAATTCTCATTTAAATTTATTTACTTTCTAAGAACTCAAATTCCCAGTTCTGGACAGTCTTATGTAATTACAAAATTAATTATAGCATTAGGCTCCAAATCTCTTTCCTTTTGATTTTTAGTATCACCACCCTGATATAGCTTCGTTTTTACATTGCCTTCTCTGGGGGTACTTGAAGCCTTTGAAGCCATGAGAATGAGTTGGGGTTTCTGACATTATTATTCACTAACATTGACTCAAATTACAGTCCTTTGAAAAAGGTTAGTAGGAACATGACAGGCTCTGATACTTAACATCTCTGAGTATTCACAGTGGCTTTTCAGTTTTTTTCTAAGACTTATTCTGTTCATCTGCCTCAGTCATTGTGGGTGCTTGTTAACATCAGTTTCCTTTCTTTTTCTAGCAATTTCTGTACAATGGATCAAAGATTTCTAGACTTGTATCAAAACCTAGAATCTGGAGGATCAGACAGAAAGGCAATAGATGAATTCCGACGGCTACACAACACTCCAAACATTCTGATAGATGACATCTCTGGGTTGGTGGGACTTTTATAAGAGATCAAGTCGAAAGAGTGATCATCTTAGAGAGTTTTGACACTTAAACAAGATGTCACTTCTAGCTATCTGGATTCTCTTCCTTGCTGTGGAATAATAATTTAGTTTAAGTTAGAATGACCAAGGGAGCCAAGGGAATATCTGAAGGGAGCCCAGTTGGAGATTAAACATGTTAGCGAACCTGTCTCAAAAAAGGACATTGAGAAAGAAGAAGTTAAAACTACACAATGTCCTCCC
Organism: Panthera uncia; assembly: GCF_023721935.1. Lineage (NCBI taxonomy): Eukaryota > Metazoa > Chordata > Mammalia > Carnivora > Felidae > Panthera > Panthera uncia. Next base: position 34,496,327 of record NC_064816.1, read on the forward strand.
TCTTAACATTTTATATATGAGATCTATGTGTATATTTTAATTGAATGGGATTATACAAGAAATAAATCAGTACTCTTTTAATGGTTCTATAATACTTTATTGCTTCGAGATATGATAACATATTTAGCCACACCTCCTTACAATACTGTTTTATTTTGAAATATTTTAAGACTCACAAGAAGTTAGAAAATGAGTAGTTTACGTGTACCTTATGCACAGTGTTGAAACCAGAATATTGATGGTGGTACAATTTGTCCTTATTTATTCATGGGTTATTTGTGAATTTGTCTACTTGCTAAAATTTATTTGTAACCCCAAAATCAATACTCAGAGAGCTTTCACAGTCATTTGGACATGTGCCTACATAGAGCAATAAAAATTTGGGTCATCCAATACAAATGTCTGCAGTTGATGTTAAGTACAGGGACACTGCCTTTTTGTTTCAGCTCCCATAGTGTAAATGAGATTCTTTAGGCAGTCTCCTTAGCTCCACATTCTCTTGCATTTCTGAGCTTTTGTGGTCACTGCACCATTTGAGATGGACTCCAAGGGTAGTGCTGAGTGCTGGCTAGTGTTTCTAAGCATAAGAAGGCTGCAATTTACCCTGGAGAAAATACACGTGTTAAATAAGCTTTGTTCCATCATGAGTTTTAGGGCTTTTGTCCAGGAGTTCAATGTTAGTCAACATTATTGTATTAGATAAGGTGTCTTTAAACAGAAACACATATAAAATAAGGTACTCTGTTGATTGGTTGATGAAAATGTGACCAGAGGCCTGCAGGAACAGAAGCTTGTATAAGCTATAGGAACAATGATTCAGTATTCATTAATTTAGTGCTCATGGTGACTTTATAGATAATAACTACCATGAATAACAATAATCACCTGTACATTGCTGGTGAGGATGTTGAGTAACTGGATCCCTCACACATTGCTGTTGGAATGTAAAATGGTACCACAATTCTGAAAACATTTAGCAATCTTTCTTATAAACATCCACTTACCATACAACCCACTAACTGTATTCCTGGGTCTTTATCCCGGAGAAGTGAAAACTTAAGTTTGTACATGCATCCTCGAATTTGTAGGTTTATATGTTTTGCCAAATTTGGGAGGTCTTTAGCCACTTTTTTGAGCACCATGGTCTTTCTCCTCTCCTTGTGGGGCTTTGAGGAGATGATTATTAAATCTCATTATTTTATCACAGGCCCCTGAGGCTCAGTTTATTTCAGTCTGTTTGCTCTCTGTGGCTCAGACCGGGTGATTTTGATTGGTCTATCTGCGTGTTTACTGATTTTTTTTTTCCTATCTCATTTCATTTCTGCTATGAAACCCATCCATGGAAGTTTTTTTTAAAATTTCACTTACTGTACTTTTCAGTTCTAAAATTTCAGTTTAGTTCTGGGGCGCCTGGGTGGTTCGGTCAGTTAAACATCCAACTTAGGCTCAGGTCATGATCTCAACATTCATGGGTTCAAGCCCCATGTTGGGCTCTGTGCTGACAGCTCAGAGCCTGGAGCCTCCTTTGGACTCTTTGTCCCTCTCTCTCCCTGCCTTCCCTGCCCTCCCTCCCTCTCTCCTCTCTCTCTCTCTCAAAAATAAGCATTAAAAAATTATAAAATTTCCATTTAGTTCTTCTTTACATCTTCCATTTTGTTGTTGAGATAGTTTATTTTTTGTTTCAAGAGTGTCATAATTGCCTCTTGGACCATTTTTATGGCACTTGCTAGAAAATCCTTGTCTGAAAATTGCAGTAACTTTGTCATTGTTGGCATCTGCTAATGATAGTTTTTTATTTGAGTTAAGATTTTCCTGTTACTGATGAGTAACTTTGGTCTGCATCCTGGACATTTTGAATATTATGTTATCAAACTCTAGGTCCCATTTAAATCTTCTGGGTGATGGGTATTGAGGAGGGCACCTTTTGGGATGAGCACTGGGTGTTGTATGGAAACCAATTTGACAATAAATTTCATATATTGAAAAAAAAATTTAAAAAAAATCTTCTGTTTTGATGGCTGGTCAACCTATTATGTTGAAAATGTATGTCTTGGGTCGTCACTCTTGTGGGTGGTGGTTCAAATGTCAGTTTAGCTATAAAGCCTTTGCAGGGCTATTTCCTTCTATTTTACTTGTATGTTGATGACAAAATGTCATCAACTGTAGTATTCTCAGCCCTGGGTGGGGATGTGTATGGCTGCACATGGTTCGTACGGTGCTCACTTAAGATAGGTAGATAGGAATAGGGCACCTAACTGGCTCAATTAAGCATCTGACTCTTGATTTCAGCTCAGGTCATGATCTAGTGGTTGGTAAGTTTGAGCCCTGCATCAGGCTCTGCACTGACAGTGTGGAGCCTGCTTGAGACCCTTCTCTCTCCCCCTGTCTCTCTGCCCCTCCCCCACTCTCGCTCAAACACACACTCTCTCTCTCAAAATAAATCAATCAACTTATTAAAAAAGGTAGATAGGATTAAAAATCTATGCATTGTGGAATTGCTCCCTTCCCAGCTGTTTGCACAAAAAGAAGGTAAGTTTTTTAGGGGGCCTATTTTTGTCTGACCTCTTTGCATTTCTGGGTTGAAGGCCTCTCCAGTGCCTCAGTCAGGACACACAGGACACAAGGAAGGAAGGGAGACAGGAAGGAAGCAAATGAGGGAGAAGGGAACGAGAGGAAAAAGGGAAACAAAGGAAGTAAAGGAACCCAGTACCTTACTGTTAGGTTGTTCTTTGAGTCCCAATGTGCCTAGCGGGTCTGACCTTCCTCTATCTTTGAGTGCTTGGCTAAGTGACTTATGTGTTTTGTCCAGGGATTTCTGTTGCAATTTGCAGAAGTAAAATGGAATGCATCTTGCCCAGAACCAAAAGTATAGCTCCGTTTGGTAATTATGTAGGATTTCTGATTTTTGCTGTTAGGAACAATTCTGTGACATATTCTTGCTCATGCCACTTGGCCTTTTGATGCCTTAAATTCCTCTAAGTAGAAATCTTGAGTCAAGAGGTATTATACCGCTAGGCCTCTTGATATGCAACAGTATATCACTGCACCCCTGCAACCCTTGTTAAATGTTCTTTTTAATATTGTCCAAACTGATACATGAAAGGCTGTTGAGTCTCAACTATTTATCAAAAATTGCAAACCATTGTCATTTTAGTATTTCTTTTATGAATTATTATACTGTCTATTAACTTCACTCTTCAGGTGTTCATATTTTGCTTCCTGGTTTGTAAAAATTTTGTATGTATGGCTACTAAAATTTTGCCTGACATATAAGCTTAAATAGGATTTCTAGTCTGAGTTTTAGATTGGTTTACAGAATTCTGCCATGTGAAAGATTTGCCTTTTATGAAGTCAAATCTATCAGTTTTTACAAGTATTTTCCTATTGAAAATGGACAGCTTCCAGGCCCTACCCTGAGCCTGAAAAAACCTTTTTCCCACCTCTCACCCCTTCTTGCATTTGAGATGTCAGGAGGGAAAAGAGAAATGAATATAGCTCTTTAAACCACCAGAAGAATGGAGTAACAAGTGAAGAAGACCTTCTACACTACTTTTTTGTCTAACCAGAAGTGAAATAAGAGCCTTCCAAAAACACACTCAAATTTCTATTTTCCTCTCACCACAGCCCAAGTGCCTACATCACCAGAACAGAGTCGTTACTGATTTTCGACAAAGTCCCTTTCCCTTGAGAATGTCAGACACAGCATGTTTTAGAGATCCCCTTCCCTATTGCCATTCTTTGTGCTCTACTGGCGAATCAGGAAAGACAGTGATTGTGATAGCATATGGCGGCATCCAATACCAGTTTTTCTGATTGTGACAGTTTCAAGAGTTGTCACTAACTTTTTCTCAAGCTGAGACTTGATGGTTTTACTCCAGTTTCTTTACTGTGGCATTAAGAATCTGTTTCAGTCCTCTGTGAGATATACAGCACTCATAAATATTTAAATATTCCAAAGTATTGTCCTGATTCCTATTTCAACCCATGCCCCCACTGAGCTGACCTAAGCATTCTGCTCTATTGATTTGTGTGTGAGAGAGTTTGAGAGAAAAATGATGGATTATTTTTTATGTTTTCTTTTCAGTTACTGCAATGCTAAAATTGCAAGGACATGATTTTATTTTCTATGATGTCTGTGAATGGTCTATAAAACACCAAATGTTGAACTTAATATATGTAACAAAGTAAGGGTGAAGATGCAATTCAAAAAGAGGGCAGAGAAGTTCCGAGACCCGAGCTGAACTACCGAGAGTAGGATTTCGAATTTGGAAGTAGAAGACCAAAGTTCATTTGCTTGCTTCCATTCCTTGATCGTTAATTACAGTTATTCAATTAATAATTCAGTGTCCTGAACTATTTTGATAACGCCTCATTAAGGGGATCAAAGCTGATAATTAAAGGATGGGTCAGAGACCCTATCCACAGAGAGCAAAGGCCCAAATGAGCAACATGAAAGAAACATCATTTCACATTCCCAACATGTGAGCAGGCTATGAATATTGATAGCACCAAAAAGGAGAGAAAGGGACTAAAGTCTGGGCTTGCAGAGGTCTGCTTTGTTCACAGTCCAAAATCAATACCACAAAGACTGCCCAACATGCTTCAGTAACTGTTCATCAATTATTTACAGAGCTCTTTTGTTCAAACTTTGTGTTTACAAGATTACTGGAAGATGAACTTGAAAGAACGCTGTTTGTATGTATGGGCTGTATTTGCCATCTCAGGTGGCAGATTCAAATCAAGGTACCTGTGTGCCACATCCTCCTGCCTAGCAGTGCTTCAGCTTCTACCAGAGTAGTACTACAGGTCCAAGACATTGACCTGTCCACGAAGAAAGCACAAGTCTTTTCCATATCCTACCTAATTGACAGCCAAGGTCAAGGGAAAGCAGTGCTCTTTGAATTGTTTTCCACATTTGTCCTTGATCTGCTTTCTCAAAGTTCCAACGGACTTGGAAACAAAGGGAACACACTTGAACATCTATTCTTACTTGGTCCTAATTTTCTGTCGGTTATGTCTGCTTAAACCTTAGGTTCCTTGAACCTTGAAGTGAGGGCTGGCTGTTTCAGTCTTTCTTTGTATGAGGCCACTATGTGGGCTACAAATTACTCATAAAAGAGAAACACCTTCATCAAGAACTATTTGTTAATCAACATGCTAAGCATGTTGTGATACGAAATGCTTTTTAACATTTCCTGTGAGGTGTGTTTATTATTATAACCATTTTATAGGTAAAGAAATTGAAACTTAAAATAGCTGAAAAAGGTATGATAATCAAACTTTGTTTTGTTTGCCTTCAGCATCTGAACTCTTTGCCATTATCTTGTACAACATGTTGGAATGAACTCCTTAAAAAACAAACAAAACAAACAAAAAACCAAAAAAATCATGTACTTCCTTTGTATTGAACAGGAACTAAGAAATGTTTCTGTAAAGGTCCAAAGACCAAGTATTTTAGGCTTTGTGGACCATGGTTGTCTGTAACAACCATGTGACTCTGCTGTTTTAGTGCAAAAACAGCCAGAGATGATACATGAACAAATGCCATGGCTGTGTTCCAATAAATCTTTATTTACAATAGCCATGCTGATTTTGACCCTACAGGCTGCAGTTGCCCAACCCCTACAGAAGAATCCACATGCTTTTAGGTACAACCCTTGATAATGCCTGGCCTATTTCACGAACACCCTAAATGGTAAAGTTAGTTAGCGTTGGATTCATCACCAGTCAGTGTCCTTAATAGTGCATGACAAAGATTTTTGTGCAGAAATTTCTTCCAATCTTGGGAAACTTGTCTGTGAACTAGTCATTTTGGTAAGGTTGTTTCCATTGACACTTTCAGGAGTCAATACCCAGTCTGTGCATCAACAATTTTTTTTTCCAGAAATTCCTTAGTATGGGCAACAATTCAGCTGAGGGAAGCAGACCAAGTCATGGGGTTGGATTAAGTAGGGAGCACATGTCAAAGGGGCCACTGTCTTCATCCATCCAACAGCTGTGGAGGAGTAGGGACTCAGTGTTACTGCATCATCTTGAGAAAAAACCTTGGGAAGCCATGAAACATGCTGGGGCTGCAGATACCTGCCTGCCTGCAGCCTCTGACTAAAGATTACATGGAGAAGGGTGGTTTTCTGCCAGTTTACACAGTGGTATCTATAAAATTCTAGCTGGTTATAGTCTAAGTCCAACTACTGGATAGTAGTTGGAAGTTTTCAGTTTTTGTTCTATATTACCTAAGTCCCATAGTGTCCCTTCAATAAGTAAAAGAGACCACAGTCACTGTTTTAAACTCAAGTAGACATTTGCTAATGAATATTTCACCCTATTTTATTTTAATAATTTTAATCGAAGTACAGTTGACATACAATAGCCTGTGTTTCAGGTGTGTATCATTGTAATTCAATATTGTTAGAAGTTGCAAAATGATCTCCACGATAATTCTAGTTACCACGTGTCACCATACAAAGTGAGTATGATCTTATTGACTATATACATGACTTCCTTTAAATTAAAAGTGGAAGCTTCTACTCCTTAATCCCCTTCACCTATTTTGCCAACCTCTCAATCCCTCCACCCCTCTGGTAGCCAACAGCTTATTTCCTACGAGTCTGTTTCTGTTTTGTTTTATTTGTTCATTTGTTTTTTAGAATGAACATGGATGTGAAATCATGATACTTATTTTTTTCTGACTTATTTCACTTAGACTAATACCTTCTAGGTTAATCCGTGGTGTCACAAATGGCAAGATTTCATTTTTTTTCATGGCTGAGTAATATTGTATACAAGCATACCACATCTTCTTTATCCACTCATGTATCCGTGGACAGTCCGGTTGGTTCCATATTTCGGCTATTGTAATGCTGCAATGAACAAAGTGGTGCACATATCTCTTCTTCTGTTTTCATTTTCTTTGAAAAAATACTTAGAAGTGGATTGCTGGATTATATGGTAGTTTTGTTTTTAATTTTTTGGTAAACCACCATACTATTTTCCATAGTGGGTGTACCAATTCGCATTCCCACCAACAGTGCACAAGGTTTCTCTTTTTTCCACGTCCTCACCAACAGTTGTTATTTTTTTTATCATTATTTTGAGAAAGACAGAGCGCTAGCTTGGGAGGGGCAGAGAGAATCCTAAACAGGCTCCGTACTGTCAGTGCAGAACCCGATGTGGGGCTGGAACTCACAAACCATGAGATCATGACCTGAGCTGAAAGCAACAGTCAGACACTTAACCAACTGAGTCACCCAGGTGCCCCTCTTGTCTTCTGGATAATAGCCATTTGACAGGTATGAGATGATATCTCCTTGTGCCTTCCATTGCATACCCCTGATAATGATTCATGTTGAGGTTCATGTGCTTGTTGGCCATCTGTATGTCATCTATTCAGGTCATCTGCTCTTTTTTAAATTGGATTATTTGTATTTCTGCTATTAAGTTGTCTGAGTTCCTTATTTCTTAAGGATAGTAACCCTTTATCAGACTTGTGGTTTGCAAATATTGTCTCCTATTCTGTAGGTTGTTCTTCCATTTTCTTGATGGTTTCCTTTGCTGTGCAAAAGCTTCATATATTTTTATATATATTTTAGCTTTTGTTGTCCTTGCTTGAAGCAACTGGTCCAAAAACATATTAGTAAGACTAATGTCAAACAACTTACTGCTTGTGTTTTCTTCTAGAATTTTCATGGTTTCATAAAATTCTTGGTTTCTTATATTTGTCTTTAATCCATTTTGATTTTATTTTTGTATAATGGTATAAAATAGTAGTCTAGTTTTATTCTTTTGCATGTAGCTGTCCAATTTTCCCAGCACCACTTATTGAAGAGACTGTCTTTTCTCCATTGTATATCCTTGCCCTCCTTTGTCATTCTTGATCATACATATATTGAGGTCTTTTGGTAGAGAGAGGGGGACTCCATTCTATTCCATTGACCTACATGTCTATTTTAATGTCCACACCACACTGTTTTGATCGCTATAGCTTTGTAATATAGTTTGAAATCAGGGAGCATGGTACCTAAAGCTTAGTTCTTTCTCAAAATTGTTTTGCTATCAGGGTCCTTAGTGATTCTGTACAAATTTTAGCATTCTTTGTTCCAGTTTTGTGAAAAAAAAAATCATTGGGACTTTGATAGGGATTGTATTGGGTCATATGGACATTTAATAATATTAATTCTTCCAATTCATGAGCACAGATTATTGTTCCATTTGTGTCATTTTCAATTTCTTTCATTAATGTCTTAGAGTTTTCAGAGTACAGTTTCTGAACCTCCTTGGTTAAATTTATTCCTAGGTATTTTGTTTGTTGTGATCCAATTGTAAGTGGTATTTTTTTTAAGCTTCCTGTTTCATTATTAGTGTATTTAAACAAAACCTATTTCTGTATGTTACTTTGTATCTGATCACTTCACACAATTCATTTATTCTGATTGTTTTTTGGTGAAGCCTTTCGGGTTTTTTAATAAATAGTATCATGGCATCTGCAGACACCTTTACTACTTTCTTTCTGATTTGGATGCTTCCTTTTTCTTATTTCCATGGCAAAAACTTCTAATTAGATATTGAATAAAAATGGCAAGAGTGGATATGCTTTTCTTGTTCCTGATCCTAGAGAAAAGCTTCAGCTTTTTACCATTAAGTATGATGTTAGCTGTCAGTTTTCACATATGACCTTTATTATTGAGCCAAATTTCTTCCTTACCTGCTTTGTTGAATTCTGTTAAACGCTTTTTAGATGATCAATTGATTTGTATCCTTTGCTTCATTAATGTGGTGTATCATGCTAATTGATTTTCACACATTGAATCATTCTTGCATCACTGGAATAAATCCCACTTGATTATGGTGTATTATCCTGTCAGTGCATTTTGAATTCAGTTTGTTTAATATTATGTTGAGGATTTTTCCATCTTTGTTCATCAGGGATTTTGGTCTGTGATTTTCTTTTCTTGGAGTGTCATTGTCTGGATTTGGTATCAGGAAATGCTGGCCTCATTACATGAATTTGGAAACATTCTTTTCTCTCAAATTTTTGAAAAAAATGACGATAGATATTAAGTCTTCTTTAAATATTTGGTAGAACTCAACTGTACTAGACTTTGGGTTTTAGCAAGTTCTTAAATTGCTAATCGAATGGCTTTAAATATTTGGTAGAACTCAACTGGTAGTGGACATTTGGTTTTGAGGAGTTCTTAAATTACTAATTCAATTTCATTACCTGTAATCAATCTGTTCAGAGAGTATTCATGATTCAGTCTTGGAAAGTTGTATGTTTCAAGGAATTTGTCTATTTCTTCTAGGTTTTTCAGTTTATGGCAAAAAATTGTAGTAATCTCTTTCACTCTTTTTATCTGTGGTGGTAGTTGCGACTTCTCTTTCATTTCTGAAATATCTTGGCCCTCAACCTTTTTTTTTTTCCTCTTGATTAGTCTGGCTAGAGGTTTATTCATTTTGTATATCTTTTCAAAGAACCCATTTGGTCTGTTGATCTTTTCTTAGTATGTTTTTGGTCTCTTTCACTTATTCTCATTTTGATCTTTATTATTTCCTTCCTTCTACTAACTTAGGCTTTTGTTTCCTCTTTTTCTAGTTCTTTTAGGTATAAAGTTAGATTGTTTATTTGGGATTTTTCTTGTTTGTTGAGGTACACCTGCATCACTATGAACTTCTCTCTTAGAATTGCTTATGCTGTATCCCATACACTTAAGAAAGCCGTGTTTCCATTTTTAGTTGTGTCAAGTTATTTTTTAATTTCCTCTTTGATTTCTTCATTGACCTTTTGGTTGTTTAATAACATATTAGTGTCCATGTGTTTGTGCATTTTCCCTACTTTTTCTTGTTGTAATTGATTTCTAGTTTCATAGAAACTAAAAAAGTGATTAGAATAAGTGACCTTTTTTTAAATCTTAAATTCATTGAGAGTTGTTTTGTGGTATAATATGCACTCTGTCCTGGAGAATGTCCATATGCACTCGAATAGAATGTGTCTTCTGCTGTTTGGGGATGGAATGTTCTATATATATCTATTAAGTCCATCTGATCTAACGTATCATTGAAGGCCAATGTTTCCTTATTGATTCTGTCTAGATGATCTCTACATCGAAGTAAGTGGAGTGTTAAAGTCCCTTACTATTCCTTTATTACTCTCAATTTCTCCCTTTATGTCTGTTAACATTTGCTTTTTATATTTAAAATATGTATTATGTTGGGTACATAAATATATAAATGTTATATCCTTTTCTTGGATTGACTCCTTTATCATTATGTATTGCCCTTCTTTGTCTTTTGTTATGGTTTTTGTTTTAAACTCTGCTTTGTCTGATAGAAGTATTGCTACTCTAGCTTTCTTTCTATTTCCCTTTCCTTGGAATCCCTTATCTGTCTTTTTGAGTCTGTGTATGTCTGTAAATCTGAAGTGAGTCTCTTGTAGGCAGCATATTGATAGGTTTTGTTTTGATTTTATCCATTTTGCCACTTCATGCCTTTTGATTGGAGCATTTAGTCCATTTATTTTAAAGTAATTATTAAAAGGTATATACTTACTGATATTTTGTTAGTTGTTTTCTGGTTGTTTTTGCAGTTCTTCCTTTCTTCTTTCAATCTCTTCCCTTGGGATTTGATGGTATTTAAAGAAAATTTTAATGTTTTATTTATTCTTGTGTGTGTGTGTGTGAGAGAGAGAGAGAGACAGACAGAGCATGAGCACGGGAGGAGCAGAGAGAAAGAGGGACAGAGAATCCGAAGCAGGCTCCAGGCTCTGAGCTGTCAGCACAGAGCCCAATGTGGGGCTTGAACCCACAAACTGTGAGATCATGACCTGAGCAGAAGTCAGACGCTCAACCAACTGGGCCACCCAGGCGCCCCGATGGTATTTTTTAGTGTTATGTTTGGGTTCCTTTCTCTTTATGTTTTGTATATCTACTGTAGGTGTTTGGCCTGTGGCTATCATGATGAACATAGTGATTTACATACGTAGCAGTCTATTTTAAGCTGGTAGTTGCTTGAGTTCAAATTCATTTTAATACCCCACATTTTTTTTGAGAGAGTGCAAGCATGGGAGGGGCAGAGACAGAGAGGGACAGAGGATCTGAAGTGGGCTCTGCAATGCCAGCAGTGAGCCAGATGTGAGGTTTGAACTCATGAACTGCAAGATCATGACCTGAGCCAAAGTCAGACACTTAACCAACTGAGGTACCTAGGTGTCCCAATACTCAACATTTTTAATCTCTATACTTTGATGTCTTATTTTACTTCATTTTATTTTGTACCTCCCTTAACTATTTATTGTTAGAGTTGGTTTTACTTTTTGTCATTTAACCTTTATACTAACTTTTCAAGGGGCTGATATACTGTTTACTATATATTTCATTTTACCATTGAGATTTTTTTCTTTTATGTATTTTCTAATTTCTAGTGAAGTCTTTTCCTGCTTAAAGAAGACCCTTTAACATTTGTCGTAAAGCTGGTTTGGTTCTCTGGGAAACTCTTTACCTCACCTTAAATTCTGAATAATAATTTTACCAGGTGGAGTATTCTTGGTTTTAAGTTTTCCCTTTCAGCACTTTGAATGTAGTATGCCACTTCTTTCTGGCCTCAAAGTTTCCACTGAAAAATCAGCTGATAGTCTGACAAGGTTTCCCTTATATGCAACTATTTGTTTTTCTCTTGCTGTGTTAAGGTTTTCTCTTTAACTTTTGCTTTTATATTATGTTTTGGTTTGGATCATCTTTGGGTTCTTCTTTGAGACTGCTTTCTGGACCCAGATGGTGGTTTCCTTCCCCAGGTTAGCGAACTTTTCACCCATTATTTCTTCAAAAAAAGGTTTTTAGTCCCTTTATCTCTATTCTTCTGCCGGGATCAATATAATGCAAATGTTAATATGCTGGATGTTGTCCCAGAGGTCCAACTAGTCTCATTTTTTAATTCTTTTAGGTCTTCTGACTGGGTAATTTCCAATGTTCTCTCTTCCAGATTACTGACCTTTATCATCTAATCTGTAGTTGATTCCCTCTAGTATATTTTTCATATCAGTTATTATGTTCTTCAACTTTGTGACTTGTTACGTTCTTATACTAACAGTCTTTCACTCTGTTCTTCCATTCTTCTCTGGAGTTGTGTGTTGAATGGGCATCTTTATGACCATTACTTTGAATTCTTTATCAGGTAAATTACCTCTGTTTCATTAGAGTTTTGGGGGGTGGGGGTTATATTGTTCTTTGGCTTATAATGTATTCCTCAGTCTCATTATTTTTTTTTTGAACTTTCTGTGTTTGTATCTGTGAACACTTATTATGGAGAACACCTCTCTCTCCGAATCTTGAAAGAGTCACCTTGCATTGGAGCATCCCCAGTGTAGATGCTATCTGTGCCTGGTGGCTTTGTGCAGTCTAAGCTGAATCACGTGCAGGCTGGAGGGCTCCAGGTGGTGCTGCACCAGGGCCACCCTGGCAGGATAACTGCAGCTGGAGTGGACATGGACCACAAGGTCCCAGGGTGCTGTAAACTGGATCAACCTTGGCAGGACAGCTGGAACTATAACCATGGGCTGGGCTTCTCGGGGCATGTCCCTGGAGGGATAGCTGGAACTGAAGCAGAAGTGGGCACTCTGCCTGATGGCTCTTTGATGGGGCCACCCTTGAAGGATGGCTCAAGTGGTGCAGGCCTGAGGGGGTTCTTGGGTGTTCTGTGCTAGGGCTGCCCTGGCAGGATGGCTGGTTTGAGCACAGGCCAGGGGAGGCCCAGAGCATACACTGAGGCCACCTTGGTGGAATGGGTTGTGCAGGCTCAGGGTACTATGAAGGTAGGGGGTTACATAAACAGTAGTGCCTGGTGGCACCTAAAACCTCAGAGTTCCCACACTCTGGTTTATGCTGTAGGGTTGTAAATGGCTTTCCTTCACTTCCAGTGTAGTTGCATTTTAAATGGCAGTGCCTGGGGCAGGTGAGTGTGTGTACAGGTCTCTCAGTGATAGCCCTCCCTAGTGCAGATCATCACATCAGGGGTGGTGTTCCCATCATTACCATGTGTCCATCTGTCCTAGCCTACTTTATGTGGTCCCCCTGTCATTGCTTATGCCAAAGCTGTTCAATGAACCTTTGGTTCTTCTTCAGTAGAAATTGCTCTATATTTAGTTGTAGATGTGGTGTGTCCATAGGAGGAAGTGAGTTCTGAGACTTCTTAGGCTTAAAGGACCATCTCCTTGCACCCAATTCAAAAATGCCAGCAGTACGATTTTTCATCAGTGTACTGGCACATTATAAGACTGTGGCAAACAGTGTGGTGCTGGACCCTGATAAACTAGGTCAGCTACTAGCCAGATTCTAAGACTCACCCATGTCCCTGACACCCTAGGACACAGGGTTAGTATGTTATCTGAAAAGCTCTCATAAAATTTCTAGTAGTAACTATGTGAGTGTGGGTAAGTTTAATTTTATTGGGTCTTAAATTCTATACAATGGGAATATTCATAAAGACCTGCCAAGTTGAAAAGAAAAAATGGATTTGTGTGTGTAAGGGTAGATGATTTGGGGGTCTTGGGAAGGTTCTTTAACTGTTTGTTGAATTTAGCTTATGAATGGAGTTCTACCTGTATAGAGTTGAGGTCCATACACTTCAGAGCCACACATCTGGATCTGAAGAAGAGCTATAAAATCTAGGAGGTTGCTGCTGCCTTTGCAGAGTCAAAGGCTAAGTCTACAACCTTGCAGGGCAGCTTCACGTTTTTAGATCTAAGAATTGAAAGTCTGCAGGTGTTGAGATCACAAGTGCCACAATCAGAGGGCTTAATGCTGCCATTAATCATGTTCTCACAACTCCATCAATAGTTTTCTATGTATTCTAGGATTCAAAGCAAACCTATCTTATGCACCTCCTTACAGGAATGGTATAGGGCTGATAACATGAAAATGCTTCTCCAAGTAGGCTTCATTTCAGGACTAACTTTTGAACTCAATAAAAAGTACACTTTGAAGCAATAATGGATGAGAATGGCAGCTCTAATACCCACCATTTTCCCTAATGGACCATTTATTCCCCCCCCCACAGTAGTAGAAATGTATCTCAAGGTGAAGCAGTGTCATTTGTACTTGATCTTATTTGGTGGACAAGATCAGATGTGTGTGCAAAAGACACATTCTTTCATGTGCCATAAAATTGACTTTTTAAACTCTCTGTTCTTACCGTGGAGTGTCCTATACTAAAGGCAGCAGAGAATGCCTAAAACATCATGTGGGGCCCTACACTTAGTCAAATTTCCCTAGGTTTTAAATGATCTTGAATGCTACGTGTATAGGTCTCAAGTTTGCCATACAGTTGACACGCCCACAATTAAATGTAATTTTAAGTGATTTTTCACATTTGCATTTAAGGCAATAAAATCACAAAAATTTATGTGCCATCAGCAGAGTGACTTTTTTACTTGTAGGACAGTAATAATTCTGGTAAGCGTCCAAATTCAAAGTTAGCCAACAAGTGCATGTCAGCCATTTCCATTCTTTTTGCAAGACTAAAATAGACATACTTGTTGCCCCTATAAATGTTATAGTACTGTTTTCCCCAATGACTGTGAAAGGACAAGGATAATTAATAGTGCAGAAAGGATGTTTTTGGCATTTTTTTATAAAATCTATCAGTTATTACAGTAGTAGGTGTTTCAATGACATTATGCATTTAAAATCTGGGTCACTTTTCATCTGTAATATATTTCTCCATGACAGCATCTGAGACTATGCAGACACACGTCTGCTGCAAAATTATTAAACCAAGAGAAAATGACTCAGATTTTACTTACATTTAAAAAAATAACAAATGAGAAAAGTGCTAAGTGAATAAATCATTTACAGTCTAAAAATCAAACATTTCAAGACTTCTAAGGGTTAACAAAATATTTTAAGTGACATAAACTGGATCTCAGAAATCATCCTTGATCTAAACAGACTGTTTCAGATTTTAAATAATTTACTTCTATGACTATACCTTAAGCCATAAAAATCCCCACAGGTGTTATTTCTTTTGTGAATATGTCATGATCAAGCTTTGGTTATAAAATATTGGAGCTGATACACTTCCTTAGCACTCAGTAAAATGGTGTACTGATGTTAAAATGTTATTTCTGCTAACCTGACAACAGAACTTAAAGCGCAAACATTTAAACGCTCTAAAGCAAAAATACAAATGCACACACAAGAACCCCACCAAGTCTATTCATTAAGATTTAGAAAATATATTTTCTTCCCTAATCAGAGTTTTCATTGATCTACACCTGCAAATATGTTTTGCCAAAGCATTTTGATACTTAGACCCCTTTGAAACCACTTTAATGCAAGGACTAAAGGAAAAGTTCAAAAGAAGACCGGAATAAGAACCCTGTGAACCCGTCCACGCTCCTTTGTGAAGGCAGAAAGAAACAGAAGACCCAGTGAAGATCCACTTTGAAGTCTCTGCTTTGTTCCTCCAGGGTTTCTTGGAGGTTTGGTCCTTGGGATCCAGATAGGATGTGAATTGTGTGGCAGCCCGTGGCTATAATTCAATGTAATAAAATCATGAAGCCGAGAGGGCTGGGACAGTTAAGTGAATGACACTCCGTACAGCATACTTATACAAATGTGATGTTGCTGAAATCCAAGACGATTTTCCACAAACCAACCAGGATGGTAATCCAAATAGGAGACTTCTGCATCCTGTTGCTCCTCCCACGTTAAGCACATCTGTCTTTGCTACCGTGTTACCTAAAACAAGTAAGTGAGCATTCAGTATCTCAGCCCCACCAAAAAAGGTCCCTTCTACTACCAGACCCGTAAGTCCCTGTCTATGTCATTTGTGCACCGTTTGGCACATTGTTCCTTTATTTGTAACCCCCCTCACCAAATCACCTGTTCAAATCCTTTACATTTCTTACTTTCAGGTTGCAAAGAAAACATGCACAAAGACTTGCACAACACGACATTATGTACCTTAGCTTGGTATTTTTTAGAGTTATCAAAACCCCATCAGATTAGGTACATTCAGTGCCCATCAAGTTAACTCATGCATGTTGAGCATGCTTTCTTGAAGGCACTAATTTTTTTCAAATGAATGCCAGTTAAGATCCGTGTATGTCAAGATCAAAATGCTACCTTTGTTACTTTTTAATGTAGTTAACTTTTATTTTAAAAAATAGGTTATTTTAGAAAACTGCCATAATGACTGCAAACAGATCTTCATTAAGAAGTTTACTATTTTCTCTACTTTTAAATACTTAGAATAAATCAGCAGTTTCTATAGTTTTATTTGGTAATGTATTTTACAGGTTAGATAATCCATACACAAGCTAGAGGGAAAAAAACCCAAAAGCTTAAGATGTGAACCTGCCTATAACATAAAAAGATATTACTTGATGACAGAGTCATCCTGCTTGGTCTTTAGACCCAATCAATTATTTATTCAAACCTCAGATTTGCTGTTAATTGACATAAAGCCTTTATTTTATACATTTTACAAAAGAGCTGCTCTTTTGTTTGTGCTGGGAATACTAGAGCAAACACAACAAAAACCTGTCCTCATGGAGTTTATCTACAATAGGGCTAGCATACTTTTTCTATAAAGGACCAGATAGTAAATACATTCACCTTGGTAGGCCATATAGTCATTGTCACAACTACTTAACTCAGCCTTTATAGCACAAAAGGAGCATAGACAAGACAGCATTGTAAACTAATGGGCACTGTTTTATCCCAATAAAATTTGAGCTGTAGACACTGAAGTTAGGATTTCATGTAATTTTCATGTTATGAATTTTTTTTTTCCTTTTGTTTCCAACCATTTAAAAGTGTATAGAGCATTCTTAGCTCACAGACCTTAGGAAAACAGGCCAAGGGCTGGATGTGGCTTGCAGGCCACAGCTTAGTGATTCTTATTCTAGAAGAAAGGGATGGATAAAGAGACAAAGGATATGTCAGAACGTGATATACGCTAGGGAGGAAAAAAAAGATACTAAGGCCAGGTGGGTAGAAGTCTTGAGATTTCTAGAGGATTGTCAGATGAGGAGAATCTGGAGTGATGAGAGGGAGTCCTGACTACCTAGGGGGAAAAACTAAGGCCTTTCTCCACCTCAGGTACAAAAGTGAGACAAGGGGTGCATGGCTGGACTGTCAACTTAAGAGGATCAGTTTGGTAGAAGTGCTGAAAGGCAAAGCCAACAGGACAAAGGATGGAGAGAGTGAGGATTCAGGAACTACTCCAGAGTCTTAATCTTGAATACCGGTCTTTTTCTGATGGGGAGGAGTATCACTGCCTGAGCTTCTTCGGCTGTTAAATGTTTAAGTAGCATCCTCTCCCTTCATTTATAGTGAAGAGTGAGTGAACCGTGAATGCCATGACCTGGTGCTTGTCCTGTGATTAACCTCATGAAATGGTGGCTACTGCCACATTAGCTCTTTCTGGATCTAAGTACAGATGGAGGATGTAATTCTCAATGCATCTTATTTAAGGAAGCTTCCTTTCCATGCCCAGCTCATTTTGGAGCCAATCTAAAGTTGAATGACAGGATTCTTTAGCATTTATTTTCCTGTAAACTTTTCATTTTGCTAATTGCATATGTAAGGTTCATTGTCACTTTGAAATTTGGTGGATACCACACTGCTAACATGCCAATACTAGCTCTACTCCACAGAGATCAGGAAAGACAAGACCTCAGGGGAAAGGAACCATCTCAGCTGGAACTTAAAAGACAACTAGAATTTTAGAAAAGAGAAGTGATGAATGAGGTAGCAGTGGGGGTATGGAAATACATGGTCTATTGGGGGAGTCACATTTAGGGGTTGACCTCAAGATGCTTACACTCTATTTTCTGTTACCCATGGGGATCCATTGATGGTCTCTCACCAAGGAGAAACCTGGGCAAGGAATTTACCCTGGAAACACAGAAAACAGCACTACAGCAAAAACAGAGCAGGTGTGGGGCCTGGTTACATGACAATCAACGGATGAAGCACTTTTTAAGAATGGTTTGCCCCATCCCAGACTTACTATACCAGACTATCCAAGGAGTGTGGCTCAAAACAGTGCGTACAAGGACCCCCTAGGATGAGTTTTCTGAAGCTACTGTTACCATTAAATAATCATTATAATAATGTAGCAAAAGAGAATGAAGATGATTCATAGCGGTAGCCTAAGAAACAGAGAAAGGTACCATTCACAGGGTGTTTTCAGGCAGATACCATAAGAACGGGTCATCTTAGATCTTAAGGGTAAGAGATGGTATAGCCGAGAAAGCCTCATTTAACTCTTCTCTCTCCTTTTCTAATGTGAAATACTAGAAGCATGCAGAGAATGCAAACTTAGAAGAAGTAAATGCAGTAAGAGAATAAGGTAGGATGCTTACCAAGAGCTACCGGAAAAAAATACATTTGGATCCAGTTAATTCTTTGCTATGGGGGACCCCTCCTATGCATTTTAAGATTTTTACAACCTGTCTGGCCTCTACCTACAAGATGTCTGAACAACCCCCATTCCCACAACGTGTGGCAACTAAAAATGACCCTTAATGGAAAAACTGCCCCCGGTTAGAACTGCTCCAAAGGCATAGCTCTTTACCCTTAGATGTTGGAAAAATAAAACCTTAAACGTCTAAAATTTCTTGAAATTCAGTACGATTTATTTCCATTTTCAAACATCAAATAGCCCTGGACAGTGGCTGGCTTTCGTGCTGAAACAACATTGTGTGCAACTGTTCGGAGCTTTAACACGAACGACTCCAAATGAAGACGAGGAAAACTGAGGCAGAATGACAGTGAAAGTTGTATTTTTCCACAAGAACTAGTAGATGAATGCTCTCTGCGAACACCAAGAGCTATCCAGGCACAATAAACTCACTGCCAACCTTTTACACCTGGAACAGACAGCATGGCTTCCTAGAAAACTGTCCCCCTCGTTTTCTGATCTTCATCTAAATCTGTTAATCTCTCAACTTGACTGCTCTCTTCATATTTGCATTTAAATGAAAAATATAATTCTGACATAGGTCTTTTACTGCAGATCATCTTACTTTTTAGCCTTTCCACGTGTTGATGTTGGTGTGCAGGAACTGTTTAAGGAAAATGAAAACTATTTTGTCACACAGTTAATATCCCCCCTAGAACTGTAATCCCTCAACCGTTGTAGGACCGCTGTCTCACTTATGGGTAAGGTTAGTATCTATTTTATGAAAAAGAGAATCTCGGGGCACCAAGTTCTTCCCAGAAGCCAGTCACACCTCCACAAATGAATTTGCTCTGTGTTCATAAGAACCATAAAAGACATAAAATGTTTTATGCAGTTCAAGCCACAATGAGTTGGATTAATAAAGGAAACAAAGTTTTACTACTTTGAGATTATTCTCAAGTGGCATATCACTAAAAAAAAAAAAAAAAAAAAGCAGCTAAGTATCATTATGGCTTAGGGAACTGTATTGTGTTTCTACAACTTTTAGAAGTTCCAAATGAAATGTCACTACCGTTGAGGTTTTAGCTAGAGCAAACTTATATTCCCAGCAGACAGAGCCAAAATGCCTCTAAAGGCCTGCTTCCTGCAAATGCTCTAACTGCATACAAATAGAGAGGGAGCCTCCCCAGCAAGAGACTACTTAGACACATTCTTTTCCGGAACATAGTTGGCTTGTGTTCATGGTCTTGTTTTATATTCACATATAAGAATCAATACAAGAATAATCTTCTAAATGTTATTTCTTTGTCCACAAGAAATAGGATAAGAAGACATTTTTATCATTGATGGATCTAATATGCTAGCTCCTTGGAAGCTCCAACATTTTTATTCAGGAAGGGAAGGGGGAAAAGGGGCTGAAAAGGGCCAGGGTGGGGGGAAGGATAGTAGAATTATTTTAAGGCAGGGTTTGCTTAGCAAGCACACTTGGGTTTATATAGATTGGAAGTGAATTAGAAATGATGGGGAATGCTAACCTCTTTCGTCCACCAACAAGGGACTCCATGAACGTCCACTGCTGTGGATATAAAAGCGTACACAGGCATACCTCAGAGATACAGCAGGTTCGGCTCCAGACCACCCCAGTAAAGCAAGTATTGCCATAAAGCAAATAGCACAACAAAATGAGTATCACAAGAAAGCATGCCAAATTAATTTTTTGGTTTCCCAGTGCATGTAAGAGTTATGTTTACACTACACTGTAGTCTGTTAAGTGTGCAACATTTGGTCTAAAAAAGCAATGTACCAGCCTTAGTTTAAAAATACTTCATTGCTAAAAAATGCTATCATCTGAGCTTTCAGCCAGTCATAATCTTTTTAACCGTGGAGGGCCTTGCCTCTGTGTTGATGGCACTGACTAATCAGGGTGGCGGTTGCTAAGGGTTGGGGTGACATTGACTGACTCTTCCTTTCATGAAGGCTTTCTCTAGAGCATGCCATGCTGTTTGATAGCATTTTACCCACAAAACTTCTTTCAACATGGGAGTCAATCCTCTAAAACCCTGCCATTGCCTTTCTCAACTAAGTTGATGTCATATTCTAAGTCTTTTGTTGTTAGGTCAACAATCTTCAGAGCATCTTCGTTAGGAGTAGGTTCCATCTCAAGAAACTACCTTCTTTGCTACACCATAAGAAGCACGTCTTCATCTCTTAAGATTTCTCATGACATGGCAGCAATTCAGTCCCATATTCAGGCTCCATTTCTAATTCTTTTGCTGTTTCTGCCACATCCACAGTTACTTCCTCCACTGAAGACTTGAATACCCCAAAGCTGTCCATGTGTGTTAAAAGCAACTTCTTCCAAATTCCTGTTAATTCTGACCTCTTTCCAGGAATGAGAAATGTTCTTCATGGCATCTAGAATGCCCAGATCAATCACAGGAATCACTACCTGTGGCAGCTATAGCCTGATGAAAGTCAAAATAACATCCATTCTGTAGCCCATGGGTCAAGAAGTCATTTTAGCAGGCATGAAAACATTAATCTCATTGTCTATCTCCATCAGAGCTCTTGGGTGACAAGGTAGATTGTTCTGAAAGGAATCTTTTTTATAAGCAAGAGGTCTCAATAGTGGGTTTTAAATATTCAGTAAACCAAGTTGTAAACTGACGGACTGTCATCTAGGCTTTGTTCCACTTGTAGAGCAGACAGAGTAGATTGAGCCTAATTCTTAAGGATCCTAGGAGTTTTTGGAATGGTAAATGAGCCCTGTCTGTAGCCTAAAGTTACCAGCTGCATTAGCCCCCTAACAAGACAGTCAGCCTGTCTAGGCATTGACTTCTCTTCTCTAGCTATGAAAGTTCTAGATGGCATCTTCTTTCAACAGAAGGCTGTTTGGTCTACAATGAAAATCGGTTGTTTTGAGTAGCCACCTTCATTGTCTTAGCCAGAACTTCTAGATAACTTGCTGCTTCACCTTGCACTTGTATGTTATGGAGATGGCTTCTTTGCTAAACCTCATTGACCAATATCTGCTAGCTGCAGACTTTTCTTCTGTACCTTCATAGAATTAAAGAGTTAGGACCTTGGTCAGGATCAGACTTTGGTTTAAGGGAATATTGTGGCTAGATGGAGGTTTTATTCAGACCCCTAAAACTTTCTCCATGGAAGGGGTTCACTGGAGTAGTTTTTTTAAATGTCCTTCATGAGTTTTGCCTTTGTATTCACAGTTTGGCTACCTGTGTCAGGCCTCCCGACTAAGCTTAATCACTTCTAGCTTCTGACTTACAGTCAGAAACATGTGATTCTTCCCCTCACTGGAACACTTAGAGGCCCATGTAGGGTTATTAATTGGCCCACTTTCAATATTGTTGTGTGTCGGGAAATAAGGAGGCCCAAGGAGAGGAAGAGAGGGGAACTGAACGCACAAAGGGGTGCCACCCTAAACTTACAATAGTACCATCAGTGATCACTGATAACCATAGCAAATAATGAAAAGATTTGAAATACTGTGAGAATTACCAAAATGTGACACAGAGACACCAAGTGAGCCAGTGCTATTGGAAAAAATGATGCCAACAGACTTGACACGAGGTTGTCACAAATCTTCAATTTGTACAAACAACAACAAACCATAAAAACAGTATGTGCAAAGCACAATAAAACAAGATATGCCTTTATCAGGTCATTCAGTCACCTTTATATTACTAACAAAAGTTGACAATTATACTACTGCTGATCTTGTATTTGATGCCAGCTAAAATTTATCTTTATAGTTGTTTATAGATGTTATCATTGTTCTAAATTTATTCTTTCATTAGAATGACCAATGTTATTACTTTTTTTTCAATTTTATTACTTTCTCTTCAAAAAACTTATCGGGACTATGAAGGTAACTGAAAACCGACATGAGCCCTGACTTCACATGTCTGTACTTAGAACACTCTAGGTACTAAAAACCTAACTATACCTTTCCATGGAAAGTATAACCATAGTAAATGTTGAAAGATAGAGGAGACATGGATCTCATCAGTGAAGGATTCTAAAGAAATAATGGTTAAGGAGTAAAGAGGGGAGGGAAGCACATTCCATGAAGAACACCTTTCTCTGCAATTGCAAAGGCACCATGGTAAGAGGTACTAACAGAAGACTGAAACAAACAAACAAAGAATGATGGGATGTGGCTTCCCAGGTTATTTATTAAGACCCAAATAGGCAGGCAGACTAGCTAGGAATATCTGCATTTCACAAATGTGATTGTGGTCCTCATATGGAGAATGACCTAAAAAGGGAGCATGAGTGGATGTGAGGCATCAACATGAGACACAGTGGGGACAGGACCACTGTTGTAAGGATGGTGACCAATGCTCAAGGAGGGAGATGGAAATAACAAGCCCAGGGACCCGTAACAGACTGGACATAGAGAGGTAAGGAAGAAGTAAGATTTTGGGCTCAAGAACTGGGTAGACACTGGTAGACTTCTGAAAGTGTGGGGACTAGAAAGCACATCCTTGGAAGAGACAACTCTTGACTTAAATCCAAATGTTACATAAGTCTTACTCCTCACAGGAAGTATCCCTCCTTGAGCAAATCATCTGGATGTGGAATCTCACCATGCTGTTTGGATATTGCTGGCTGTCGACTCTGATTCCTTTATTTTAAAGTGGGCTCCCGAAGGAGCTGCAATGAATTGAGTGACTCATCCAGCAAGTCCCTGCTCCATACGATCTGACATAAAGGGTGATATTAGGCAATGGGCTTTTCAAAAGGCCAAAGTAATGGGATGGTACCAGCCAAGGAGGTTTATCAACATAAAATAGCGTCGCTGGTGGTGCCAGGATAAACTGAAGGGGGGACACCACATAGTTAATAACCTGGGGAAGTTGTAAATGAGAGTTGTGTTTGTCTATACTTGCCTTTGTAGTTTTGACTTTATTGCCACTGCTACAGGACCAACCTGAGTAATCTGGAAGCACTTTACAATCCTCTCCTTCCAAGCAAGGATTCATGTGGCACCACCATTTCTGAATCACGATGGAAGCTGGAAAACAAAGGCCAAACAGTGTTTGTGAAGGTGTTTCTTCCTCCAAATAGGGACAACATAAAGCTCAGATGGATCAGTATACGGATTTCAGACTGTAAATAAGAACTATTTCAACGTAAGTCAATTTAAAGACTGCGTTCAGCCACATGCTCTAGAAAACAGTGAGATCCCAAGCTTTACAACATGCCTGGGTATGAATTTGGCTGTGCTTTTTTTTTTCCCGCCCATGACCTTAGGCTATTTAACTCCTCCTGGACTCAGTTTCTTCATCTGTAACATGGGGATAAAAATAGAACCTCACCACAGATGTCAAGAAGATAAAGGTAATCCACAGCAAAGTCTTGGCTAACCATGGACCAGTCACTGGGTTGTCAGAAAATGTTAGCTACTGGTGTGGTCATCATTTTGTAGGTTACAACAGTGTATGTTGAGCTGGCAAAGTCAGTACATTTGACGGGCTTTGTTGCCAGTGGTTCATCTCTCCATGCCAGTCCAGCAAGTGGTAGAATAACTCCTTAAACTCAACAGCTGGAAGCCAAGTAAAAGTTGGCAAGCCTGGTACTCCCTCACATGCCCACATTCTAGGCTTGTACTCTCACCTGGAAATTCTCTTTCCTCCTTACCCCATCATCCCTGCTGACATCTACCAGTAAGAATTCTCCAGGTGTGGACGCAGACTACGAGAAGTTAAGGAAACTCCATCAACTTGGCCAGGTATTCTCACAGAGTCAAAGGACAAAAGGGAATGTGATTCATATTTAAAGGTGGGCCCAGCCAGAAGGCTGGTACCGATCAGAGATCTAGGGCTGCAGGTATGGTGTGTGGATTAAGGGAGATGGGGTGGCTGAGCCCTGTTTCTCTCTTGTTTTTAATTTTTTTAAAGTTTGTTTATTTTTGAGAGAGACAGTGTGAGTGGAGGAGGGGTGGAGAGAGAGAATCCCAAGCAGGCTCCATGCTGCCACCGCAGAGCCTGATGCAAGGCTGGAACTCATGAAACTGTGAGATCGTAACCTGAGCTGAAACCAAGAGTCAGATCCTTAACTGACAGAGCCACCCAGGCACGCAGAGCTCTGTTTTTCTGTTGAAATAGCAGCACTAAGGTAAAAAAAAAAAAAAAATACCTCAATGGATGTGACTTAAACTACCATGTCTTGGGAAGTCTGAACTCAACTTCAAGCAAATCTTGAGAATTCCTAATAGCTAGTTTTTACTGAGGGACAGGCATCCTGCTAAATGTATTTCCTTCATTTTATGGAGAAGAAAAGGCTGAGGCTCAAAGTCACACTGGGCAAACAACACTGGAACAGAGGCATTCGACCACTGGAGCCCCCTCATCAACCCTTGTTGTATTCATACCCCTCCCTCACACCAGCGAGCTGTAGTAGAAACAACTAGAGGTATAGAGGCAGTAAACAAAAGTAGATAATACAGCAAGCTCATGCATTAAAAACTCTTCTCCTGTCAGGCAACAGCACTATGGCAGGATTAGGGCACAGGACCATTTCATTATCAGCTGAAATGGCCAGACATTGTGTTTACTCTACACGAAACCACCATTCCTTATTCTGGCCCAATACTGTGCTACTGTCAGATTAGAGTCCCATTAAAACCAATAATCCCTGAATGAGGCACAATTGTGATCTAGAAAAACCATACGTTAGAAGGTGCCAACACTGAGAAAGGAATATAGCTCTATGGGTTACTTATTTTGGCAGAAATTGCCAATGAACTTGAGTAGACAGAGATAGTAGGGTGAAGTTGGAGAAAGCTGTATGCTCTTCAGTCACAAATATTATAGAAATCTCACCTTAAAACTGAGTGGAGCTTTGTTATTTTCAAAGCCCCTTTCTATACCGTTGCTCTTATGATTGTCCCAACAACCTTCAGCAGCAGGAAGCAGAGGCAGATGGTTCCGGAAATAAAAACAAGAGCCTTCCACAAAGCGAGTAAAATGAGGGAGGAGGTATGAGAACCTAGGCTTCTTCCTCTTGATCTGCAAGTCTTTCGACTGTACCACAATTTACAATAATAGTTTAGGTTACCATAGGCTACACAAAGTTTGACCAGATTCAATGTGCTGACCAGTCCTTCATTATTTTCTGAATACCTCAGGTTGGTCCCAAGTGGATATAAAGATAAATAAGAGATGGTTCCCAACCCTCAATTTGAAAATTCCATCTGCAGGACTGCAAAAGTTATATAAATGTTGACAGAGCTTAGTTATATTTACACAGAGTTACAGCTGAATTTAAAATACTTTTTTTTATCTTTAAAACAGTTTTCTTAGGCAGATTCTCTGCCACTCAGCAGTGGCAACCTGACAGGTGTCAGGGCTTCATGGAGGATTCCAAAGAGGCTCAGACAGATGACAAGTGATCTGTGGAAGTGAAGACACTTGGCGCTTTGAGACAGGGAGTGGCCCACCAGAAAGCCAGGAGGAGGTCCATGTGGCTGCAGTGAGGGGTCAGCAGAAAAGCAAAGGACAGTCAGCTGAGCAAGGTGGTCTGAGAAGCAACCTTTAGGGGCTCTTAATGTCAATTCCAGATTAGACTTGATTTCTCAAGCAGAAGGGAGCGATGGAAAGTTTCTAGTAAGGTGGTTCCACAACCAAGGGAAAACTGTGTGCCCAGGAGAGCTAGTCTGGCAGGTGATAAACCATTGGGGACAAAAAGGAGTCTGAAAGAGACCAAGTGAGGCATAAGTTGAGAAATCTGGGTGTAAATTCCCTACAGAGGAAATAATTTGATTCTTTCTATCTCAACTTCACAGCAGAGAAATACAAGCCCTTATTGGCCTCATGGGGTCCCAAGATAATTCTGATGCCAAATCTAGAAAAGGAGCTTGAGGGGATTTAAAAAAATGCCAATTCTTAACTAGAGAAAAGAGTAAAATAGTTTCAGAATACTTTAAAAACATAAATTTATTTAAATAAAATAACAAAGCATGGAAGATCGAGCTCTTGTGAAATTATTTACCAGTTTTCTTTCATTTAACTGGAAAATGTGATTTTTCTGAAGACAGATTCACAGTAGGTTCCTTAAAATAGACTTTAAATTTCAGGATAGGTTGCTATTTGCTTAAAAAAAATCATTTTCATATCTTAGTGAATACGTGGGACCCTACAAGTGTGTTAAAGACTTACTTAACAACAAATGCTCTTTCAGAAAGGAAACCTTCACGAGAAGCACCACAGTAGCCACAAGAAAAGTTTCCAGTTCCTTTATGGGTTAAAGACTGACTAAAGAACTCACAGCTAAAGTGAGGACCATTTAAGGGTTTCACCCACCAGTGAATAAGGTGATTAAAAAGTCCAGAAGTCCGGGCATCTGGGTGTCTCAGTGGGTTGAGCATCCAACTTCAGCTCAGGTCATGATCTCACAGCTCATGGCTTCAAGCCCCCTGTCCGGCTATGTGCTGACAGCTCAGAGCCTGGAGCCTACCTGGGATTCTGTGGCTCCCTCTGCCCCTCCCCCTGCTGGTGCTCTGTCTCTCTCTCAAAAATAAACAAACATTAAAAAAAATCTTTAGGGGGCGCCTGGGTGGCGCAGTCGGTTAGGCGTCCGACTTCAGCCAGGTCACGATCTCGCGGTCCGTGAGTTCGAGCCCCGCGTCAGGCTCTGGGCTGATGGCTCAGAGCCTGGAGCCTGTTTCCGATTCTGTGTCTCCCTCTCTCTCTGACCCTCCCCCGTTCATGCTCTGTCTCTCTCTGTCCTAAAAATAAAAAAAATAAAAAAAAATAAAAAAAATAAAAAAAATAAAAAAAAATAAAAAATCTTTAGAAAAAAGCCCAGAAGGTCAAGCTCTGAGTGCGTACTGAGCTCAGCTTTGGGTGGAAACAAAGGACCCAGGAGCAGGATTTTGTTAAAATAACTCTTGAGAACATCTGCCCACTTAACTGAGCCTTGTCTCCATAGGAAAATAAGTTTGTAGGAGGTCTCTATTTTATCCTGTTATAAAATTTCATAATGAGAAAGTGTCTTGTCACTTCTATTTTTAAAATAAAATTCTTTAGAAAGCCCCATGCCTTCCTGACTTATGAAAATACAAAACATCCCTATCTTCAAGCTGCCAACCTGTAATGAATTTCTAGTTTTATGCAGAAAGAAGACAAAAAAAAAAAACAAACCAAAACAAAACAAAAAACCCTGAAGCTCTGCTTTTATGGTAGTGACTAGTGTTTTCTGTAATGCTGTTTTCTAGGTGAAAATATAATGGGACCAATTAGCTATTTCGTTCCTGGTACGTTTTCCGTCCTCTCTGTTGCATAAAGTAGATTGAGATTTTTTTCTATTCCTTGTCCCAATTAAATATTACTCCATGACATAAAACACAATATGTATTCATATAGCTATTTACGTAAACCCACCTTTGAATAAGACTACCAACAAACAGGCTCACTTCTCAGGAGGTGGTCTTCCATTTTTTGTCTTAGTTCAGTTGTATTTACGCCCAGTTAAGCTTTTCTAAAGAAAAGGACACTTTGACGCTGAAACTACAGACAGAAAGGTGAAGAACACATCTTCCTAGAATATGGATGTCTTAAAAATAGAAACGATCACAAAAATATGCTCTGAGTGTCTAATATACTTAGCTACTTTGTTCTTAACATTGTCATTTCAAGATGCTCTTGGCGAATTAACCTTAAAGAAAGATTTATTAACTTTAAGCCGTTGGTTAACTTTAAACGTAGGCAGGTGGGAAGACCTGCCAATTTAGATTTGTTATTTCAAGAAAAGAAGCCATTCCAACCTGACCCAGGTAACATGCAAAAAGGCAGTCCTAAGAACACGATTTTTTGTTCAAGAACCTTTCACTTGTTCACACACTTCACACATAACAAGGTACTGTTTTTTCCGCAAAGCACACAGAGTACTGACTGAAGCTGTGGACAAATATGTACAGAACGATCTTTTGGGATCTAGGTTTGTCTTCTAAACTACGTGCAAGCTCACACAGTACAACCATGTACAGCAGGGACCTGCCTCTAAGGCAGAGTTACTTGATCGTAGCCCTTTAGAGGCCCCATAATTCTCGATTGTATGGGGTATACATGCAAATGATAACACTGTCACCAGCATCCCTGACTTCAACCCACGAGATGCCAGTAGCACCCTCTCCCCCAGTATACAACCCAAAGTATTTCCAGACATCATCAAATATCCCTAGGATGGCCAAAATCACCCCTGGTTAAGAAACATTGATCGAGGGGGGGCGCCTGGGTGGGTCGGTCAGTTAAAGGTCTCTTTCTCACCATTGGTTGAGTGTGAGCCCTGCAAGGGTCTCTGCACTGACAGTGCAGAGCCTGCTTGGGATTGTCTCTCCCCTTCTCTGCCCCTCCCCCACTTGCACACACTCTCTCTCAAAAATAAAGGGGCGCCTGGGTGGTTCAGTCAGCTAAGCATCCAATTTCAGCTCAGGTCATCATGCTGTGGTCCACCGTCCACGGGTTCGAGCCCCAGTCCAGTTCTGTGCAGACAGCTCGGAGTCTGGAGCCTGCTTCGGATTGTGTCTCCCTCTCTCTGCCCGCCCACCCAACTTGCACGGTTTCTCTCTCTTGCAAAATAATAAACATGAAAAAAAAAATTTTTAACTCTGGTTACGGAGATGTACTCAGCCCATGATGAGAAGCTGAGCTAGTTCATGAGACTTCATTAAAGCTTTGGCTGGTGAAAATAATCCCAATACATGGTAAATACAATGCCACCTCTACTCCTTATCTTCCCTCCTGCCTCCACTGTGGCCAATCCCCCAAGACGAAAATCTGCATCATCTCTCTCTGAATCTGTTTCTCTGGCTCACTCTCACTGCTCTCTCTCCCACACACAAATCCTGGCTACTCCAGGGCTCACCCTGAAACCTATGCTGACAACCTATCTGACCCGTCAAATTCAGAGATCACATCGTTCCTTTTCAGGAATTTTAGGGTATTTGAGATCAACCTTGCTCCTTGAATATAAATTCGCCAAAGGCAGGAATTAAATCCTAAAATTTGAGTTGACGGCAGGTCTCTAATAGCAAAGGCTCTGCCTGCATCTCCAGCCTCAACTATGACCACCTCAGAGCCCAAACGAGCTACTTCTAGTTCCCATGGTCACGCTGCTCATCCTGACATGCTTTACCCTGCTACACCACTTAGTTCCCCTCCTGCCTGGTGAAATCAGACCCAGTGCTTCTCACTGGATGTCATCCCTGACCCCACATCTGCTTACTCTTCAAGTACCTTATTTCCTAGAGTTTGTCTCTCTTTCCCCATAAACTGAGCTCCTTGAAAGCAGGGCCAGGGTCCCATTAACATGCTATTCCCCAGCACCTAGGACATGCCAGGCGCAATGTGCTAAGTTAAAATACAATGAACCAATATATGCAGGGTGCACATCCTTCCAACCTCCCCCAGTGCTTCTGTAAAGTACACCTTGTTGTCATTCACCCTACAGCCACTGGGAAAAACTCAGAAACCCACTTTGTCTTTCAGGTGGCATCATGGAACACAGCCAGTCACAAAACCTTGTGAAATCACATTTGAAGACAGACTCTGTAACTTATCACACAGTCCATAAAGCCACGCAAGTTGTCTACAATATGAACAGGAATTCTAGGCCTTAACTAAGTAATCTGTGACATCTCAGAAAACAAACTGGGGCATCAGAAGAAGAAAAAAAATAGCTGCCTCCCATTTCTCAGCTTTTATTAGTCTTTTTTAAACCCAATGTTTAGAAAGCATTCACTCTGACAAAATAAATGATGCTTCACCATAGTACACATTTATCCCGTTTTATCATAAAGCATTCAGCATTATCTCTGTACAGTGGTATTTTGATAAATGTGAAGAATACAGTTCCCATCATTAAACAGCTTCGTATATTTGGCAGTTGAAGATTCAAATGGAAACATGCTCACCAACCACATAGTTGTTTGCTGTAGGAACCAAGTAGCCTTGGCTATAATCAAGTAATTTCCCACCCCTCTGCCCAAATCCCCAATGTGTAGGACAGACACATTTCAACAATGCAGGATTTTATAAGTTAATTATAACTAAGAAAAAGAAGGACTTATTGGAGGAAAAACAACAGCTAATTTTTCTCCCTTTTTAACTAATAAAAGCTATGATTTTATGGAAAAGCAATGGAAACACAAGGTAAGTATCTGTGCTCTAGATTAACAGAAATGCGTAAGGAGATTCCACTTTCTATGTCAACATTAATTAATGCCCTGCTCCAATGTCTTCTCGCTTTTGTTTTAATTTAAATGTAAATTCAAGTGAATTTTATATTTTAGATCCTCTCCACATTCTTATTGACAAATATGAAAAGAGGGACGGATCAGCAGAGACTAGGTCTTCCACAAACCAACTAGCAGCATGATCCTGCATAATTATTGTGGGATAAAGATTATTATGGGATAAAGCTAAAAGCCCTAATGGAAGCATTCAAATAATGAATAGAAGATCAGGGGGATATGAAAACAGACACATATTCTAACTAGAGCCTAAACTACGACTTCCAACATCTCCTCTGTGACTTTGATCCAATAAACATTTATTGAACACTGACTGTTTGCCAGGCTAGGCTAGGTGCAGGGGACACAAATATTAATACACAATCATAATCCTATCCTTCAGAATTTGGTTATTCTCTGGATACAAATGTTGTATTCATGAGCTACATATGTACATACAGCTAATCCTCCAATGTTCAATAGAGAAGCTTCTAGTTACAAGTTCCAATTTAAATTTAAATCCATACCAGTAACATCTCAAATGCTCAATAACCACATGTGGTTAGTGGTTACCAATGTTAGTGGACATACGTGCATCAACACATCTAGCTGAGATATATAGAAAGAATATATACATCATCGCAGAATGTTCTACTGAACCAACTCTGCTCAGATACCAAATAATTGATCTCTATTACTTACTCATCGTATGACACTAAGGAAATCATTTAATTAGCATATAAGTCTCTTTGTCTTGACACAGACACAACTAAAATGTCCTGCAGTAGATGAACAGCTAAACAAATTATTACCCAGCCATTCAATGAAATGCTAATCAAGCGAGTAAAAAAAAAAAAAAGAAAAAAGGCAAAACAAAACAAAACAAAACAAAAAACAGGTCAATAGGTACCAGCACACAAAGATCTCATCAACATAATAATGATAACAGGTTGGATTAAGAAGTACACAATATTGGTGGAGGGACCAAGATGGCAGAACAGCATGGAAGGTTTTTTTTTTTGTTTTTGGGTTTGTTTGGGTTTTTTTTGCATCTCTCATCCATGAAATACAGCCAGATCAACACTAAACCACCTTGCACACCTAGAAAACTGATTTGAAGATTAACACAATATGCACAACCTGAACCACAGAACTCAGCAGGTATACGGCACAGAGAGGTGAACTGGGGGAGAGAGAAGCCACAGAGGGCAGGGAGCTGCTTTTGCTTGCAGAGAGAGGACAGAGGTGGGTGGGGAGAGTACAGGAAAAGCATCTGGAGAGAAAGTGGAAAGTGGAAAAGTGGAAACAGCCACAGGGACTGAACAAAAAAGGGAGAAAGGAGAGGGTTTAAATTCTATTACGACTCTATAAACAAGGGGAGTGCAGAGTCTGAAACTCTGCAGCTCTATACCTAGCAGGACTCTGGTGGGAAGGGCAAATCCCCAGGGGCAGAGAGTGAGGTCTGAGGGGTCCTTGGGCCACAGAGGGAAAGGTGGTTCCCCTGCTGGGAGGACATTTGGTAGAGGCTGTGCAGCTACTCCACAGGCAAAGGTCCCAGCAGACCCCGAAGAACAACCACATTCGCTGGTGCTGGAACAAGGACATTAAGGGTGAAGCCTGGCGCCAGATGTGTGTTGTGATTTTCCATAATCCCTGAAACACAGATACAAGCAATATCTTGAATTCTGAATTCTGAATCACGATATTAAGACTACTAACTAGGTTTGAAAATATATTAGAATCCCTTTCTGTGGAGATAAAAGAAGTAAAAGCTAGTCCAGATGAATTAATAAAAGCTATAACTGAGCTGCAATCTCAAAGGGATGCCATGGCAGCAAGAATGGATGAGGCAGAGCAGCGAATCAGCAATACAGAGGACAAACTTATGGAGAATAACGAAGCAGAAAAAAAAAGAGGGAAAGTAGCAAAAGAGACGATTTAAGAATTAGGGAAACCAATGACTCATTTAAAAGGAACAACATCAGAATCATAGGGGTCCCAGAAGATGAAGACAGAGAAAAAGGGGTAGAAGGGTATTGTGACCAAATCACAGCAGAAAACTTTCCTAACCTGGGGAAAGACACAGACATCAAAAAGACACAGATTCAACAAAAACTGACCATCAACAAGACATATCATAGTCAAATTCACAAAATACTCAGGCAAGGAAAGAATCATGAAAGCAGCAAGGGAAAAAAGTCCTTAACTCACAAGGGAAGACAGATCAGGTTTGAAGCAGACCTATCCACAAAAACTTGGCAGGCCAGAAAGGAGTGGCAGGATATATTTAATGTGCTGTATCGGGAAAATATGCAGCCAAGAATGTTTTATTCCGCAAGACTGTCATTCAAAGTAGAAGGTGAGATTAAAAGTTCCCCAGACAAAAATTAAAGGAGTTCGTGACTACTAAACCAGCCCTGAAAGAAATTTAAGGGGGACTCTCTGAGGAAAGAAAAGATGGGAGGAAAAAAAAAAAGACCAAAAGCAACAAAAACTAGAAAGGACCACCAGAAGCTCCAGCTCTGCAGGCAACATAATGGCAATAAATTCATATCTTTCAGTACTCACTATAAATGTCAATGGACTAAACACTCCAATCAAAAGACATATGGTAACAGAATGGATGAGAACACAAGATCTATCTATATGCTGTTTACAAGAGACCCACTTGGGACCTAAAGACACCTTCAGATTGCAAGTAAGGGGATGGAGAACCATCTACCATGCTAATAGTTGACAAAAGAAAGCTGGAGTAGCCATACTTATATCAGACAATCCAGATCTTAAAATAAAGGCTGCAACAATAGATGAAGAAGGGCATTATATCATAATTAAGGGGTCTGTCCATCAAGAAGATCTAACAATTGTAAAAATTTATGCCTCCAACGTGAGAGCATCCAAATATATAAATCAATTCATCATGAACATAAAGAAACTCATTGGCAATAATACCATAATAGTAGGGGACTTCAACACCCCACTTACAACACTGGACAGATCATCTAAACAGAAAACCAACAAGGAAACAATGGATTTGAATGACACACTGGACCAGATGGACTTAACAGATATATTCAGAACACTTCATCCTAAAGCAGCAGAATATACATTCTTCTCCAGTGTGCATGGAACGTTCTCCAGAATAGATCACACTGGGACACACATCAGCCCTCAACAAGTACAAAAAGATCAAGATTATCCCATGCATATTTTCAGACCACAACGCTATGAAACTCAAAATCAACCACAAGAAAAAATATGGAAATATAACAAATACTTGGAGACTAAAGACCATCCTACTGAAGAATGAATGGGCTAACCACGAAGTTAAAGAGGAAATTAAAAAGTACATGGAAGGCAATGAAAATGATAACACCACAGCCCAAAACCTCTGGGATGCAGCAAAGGTGGTGATAAAAGGAAAATATATAGCCATCCAGGCCTTCCTGAAGAACAAAGAAATGTCTCAGATACACAACCTAATCTTACATCTTAAAGAGTTGGGAAATAAACAGCAAATAAAACCCCAAACCAGCAGAAGACAGGAAATAGTAAAGATTAGAGCAGAAATCAAAGCTAACAACCCCCCCCAAAAAAAACAGTAGAACAGATCAATGAAACCAGAAGCCAATTCTTTGAAAGAATTAACAAAATTGATAAACCACTTGCCAGTTTGATCAAAAATAAAGAGGAAAGGAACCAAATAAATAAAATCAAGAATGAAAGAGGAGAGATCACAACCAACACAGCAGAAATACAAATAATAATAAGAGAATATTATCAGCAATTATATGCCAGTAAAATAGGCAATCTGGAAGAAATGGACAAATTTCTAGAAACATATAAACTACCAAAAATGAAACAGGAAGAAATAGAAAATTTGAACAAACCCAAAACCAGTAAAGAAATTGAATCAGCAATCAAAAATCTCCCAAAAAACAAGAGTCCAGGGCCAAGATGCCTTTCCAGGGGAATTCTACCAAACATTTAAAGAGGCTGTTAAGAAGCTCTTTTGAAGCTGTTCTGAAAAAATAGAAATGGAAGGAAAACATCCAAACTCTTTCTATGAAGCCAGCATTACCTTGATTCCAAGACCATACAAAGACCCCACTAAAAAAGGAGAACTATATACCAATTTCCCTGATGAACATGGATGCAAAAATGCTCAACAAGATATTAGCCAATCGGATCCAACAATACGTTAAAAAATTATTCACCATGACCAAGTGGGATTTTTACCTGGGATCCAAGGCTGGTTCAATACTTGCAAAACAATCAATGTGATTCATCACATCAATAAAAGAAAGGACAAGAACCACATTATCTTCTCAATCGATGCAAAGAAAGCATTTGACAAAATACAGCATCCTTTCTTGATAAAAACCCTCAAGAAAGTAGGGATAGAAGAATCATACCTCAAGATCATAAAAACCATCTATGAAAGATCCAATGCTAATATTATCCTCGATGGGGAAAAGCTGAGAGCTTTCCCCTCCAAGGTCAGGAACAAGACAGGGATGTCCACTCTCGCCACTGTTATTCAACATAGTACTGGAAATCTTAGTGTCAGCAATCAGACAACACAAAGAAATAAAAGGCATCCAAATCGGCCAAGAGGAGGTCAAATTTTCACTCTTCTCAGATGACATATGATATTCTGTATGGAAAACCCAAAATATTCCACCAAAAAAACTGCTAGAATTGATTCATGAATTCAGCAAAGTCACAGGATATAAAATCAATGCACAGAAATCAGACGCATTTCTATATACCAATAATGAAGCAACAAAAAGAGAAATCAAGGAATCAATCCCGTTTACAATTGCACAAAAACCCATAAAATGCCTAGGAATAAACCTAACCAAAGAGGTGAAAAATCTATACACTGAAAACTATAGAAAGCTTATGAAAGAAATTGAAGAAGACAGAAGAAAGCAGAAAAATATTCAATGCTCCTGAATAGGAAGAACAAATATTGTTAAAATGTCAATACTACCCAAAGCAATATACATATTCAATGCAATACTATCAAAATACCACCAACATTCTTCACAGAGCTAGAAACACAATCCTAAAATTTGTATGGAACCAGAAAAGACCCCAAATAGCCAAAGCAATCCTGAAAAAGAAAACCAAAGCTGGAGGCATGACAATCCCAGACTTCAAACTGTATTACAAAGCTGTAATCATCAAGACCATCAAGACAGTATGGTACTGGCACAATAAAAGACACTCAGATCAGTTGAACAGAATAGAGAACCCAGAAAGGGACCCACAAATGCATAGCCAACTAATCTGACAAAGTAGGAAAGAATATCCAATGGAATAAAGACAGTCTCTTCAGCAAGTGGTGCTGGGAAAACTGGACAGTGACATGCAGAAGAATGAACCTGGAACACTTTCTTACACCATAGACAAGAATAAACTCAAAATCGATGAAAGACCTAAATATAAGACAGGAAGCCATCACAATCCTCGAGGAGAAAGCAGAGAAAAACCTCTTTGACCTTGACTGCAGCAACTTTTTACTCAACACGTCTCTGGAGGCAAGGGAAACAAAAGCAAAAATGAACTATTGGGACCTCATCAAAATAAAGCTTCTGCACAGCGAAGGAAACAATCAGCAAAACTAAAAGGCAACTGATGGAATGGGACAAGATATTTTCAAACGACATTATCAGATAAAGGGTTAGTATCCAAAATGTATAAAGAACTTATCAAACTCAACACCCCCAAAAACAAATCATCCAGTGAAGAAATGGGCAAAAGACATGAAAAGACACTTCTCCAAAGAAGACATCCAGATGGCCAACTAACACATGAAAAAATGCTCAGCATCACTAAGGAAATACAAATCAAAACCACAATGAGATACCACCTCACACCGTCAGAGTGGCTAACATTAACAACTCAGGCAATGACAGATGTTGGCGAGGATGCAGAGAAAGAGGATCGCTTTTGCATTTTTGGTGGCAATGCAAGCTGGTGCATCCCCTCTGGAAAAAACTATGGAACTTACTCAAAAAATTAAAAATAGAACTACCCTCCAACCCAGCAATTGGACTACTAGGTATTTATCCAAGGGATACGGGTATGATATTTCAAAGGGGCACATGCACCCCAATATTTATAGCAGCACTATCAACAATAGCCAAAGTATGGAAAGAGCCCAATGTCCATCGATGGATGAATGGATAAAGAAGATGTGGTGTGTGTGTGTATATGTGTGTGTGTGTATGACACACACACACATATACACACACACACACACAAACACTGGAGTATTACTCGGCAATCAAAAAGAATGAAATCTTGCTGTTTGCAGCTATGTGGATGCAACTAGAGGGTATTATGCTAAGCAAAATTAGTCATAGAAACACAAGTATCATAGGACTTCACTCATACGAGGACTTTAAGATAAAAAAGAGATGAACCTAATGGAAGGGAAGCAAAAATAATACAAAAACAGGGAGGGGGACAAAACATATGAGACTCTTAAATATGGAGAACAAACAGAGGGTTGCTGGAGGGGTTGCGGGAGGGGGGATGGGCTAAATGGGTAAGGGGCATTAAGGAATCTACTCCTGAAATCACTGTTGTACTATATGCTAACTTGGATGTAAATTAAAACACACACACACACACACACACACACACACACAATATGATACCATTTGGGTAAAACATGCATTCACACTGCAATATACCACTTTTTCTGGAGAACTATCTCAAATACACAAACAGGCCAAAAAAAAAAAATGTATTGACCAAACAGATAAATGCAGTTATTCTTACAGTGGTGGCCAACAGGGATTTGGCCCAAATAATAAATGTATATAAAAAGTAAAATAAGCTACTGCAGAATAAGGTATTAATATTTTCTTTAGCAAGGGAAAGATATTAAATATGATTGCCACCCTAACTGTATTTTCCAGATCCTGATGCTTTGAGAGAAATGTAGAAGACTTCTTATATCTAAAGATTCTATGCTGGATAGAACAGAGTTTATGCTATAATTCAAAATTCTTGAAGTTTAAAATCCACACAGTAAACAAACACATTCATTTGAAAACAATCTATGATTACTGAAAATGATTATGTTCTCCATTGTGCCCAAATCATTCATGCACAATGCGAGAGTGGGTAGAAAGAAGAAAGAGAGACAGCTCCCATCTTCAAGCAACCTAGAGATTAATGGGAATGCACACATTCGGATCTGAAAACATAACGGGATACATGTCATGAACTAGATATACAGGGAGACACCAGAGCATACAGGAGATATGGAAAGGAAAGGAGGAATTAAGTAGACAGAATGTGTGTTGTGGGGAAGAAGGCAATGATCCAGGCCAAGGATACAGGTACAAGTGCAGGATAAAAGGGAACATAAAGTAAGGCACCTAGAGGCACAGTTGGTTAAGCATCCAACTTTGGTTCAGTTCATGATCTCAGAGTTTGTGAGTTTGAGCCCTATATCAGGCTCTCTGCTGTCAGCACAGAGCCCACTTCGGATCCTCTGTCCTCCTCTCTCCCTGTCCCTTCCCCACCCACCCCCTCAAAAATAAAAAGGGAACATAAAGGACCCCACTTGGATGTGGGTAGTATAGTTGAAAGAGAGGAGGGAGACAGAGCCAGACTACGCCAGGCTTCAAAAGCCAGGGTAAAGAATTTGGATTTTATTTTAAAGATACTGGGAGGTCATGCAAATGTGGTTTTAAACACAGGACTGACATGATAAGTTCTGTTTTTGCAGAAGGATCTTCTGACTGCAGGGAGGAAAATGGGAGATAGGAGTAGTAAGCTTGTCAAAATGTAATCTGGGCTCCTACACTGTGGAGGTGACAGCGGCACAGAGAATTGGAGACAAAACAGGTATGGTTTGGATTCAATTGATGGAGAAAATAAATATGTTCAGCTGTCCCGTCTGGAGAGAGAGGAACTTTGCAAATTTCTTTTAAGTGACTCTTGTTTTAATGCTAACCATCTTCTTTTATAGATTACAATCCTTTATCTGTTATCCCCAAATCCAAAAAGCTCTGAAAATGGACAGGAGTTCTGTACAATGGCAACAAAACCTGATTTGAATTAACAGGAGGTTGGTCATCTTGCCCTATCCTGTTCCGAAAGAATATTCTATATACTGCACTGTAGAAATACTAGCATCTGTGAATATGGGGTACAACTGGAAAAGACAGTAGGTTCGTTAGGTAACAGATGCTGTATGTACTATGCTGCCTTTAAAAAATCTGAATTCAGCAACACATTTGGCCCCAGGGTTTCTATGAAGAATTGCAGATGGTAAGTTGGCCATATTCACTTTCCAGATTTAACGGTCGCTGAGATCATGCTGATACCCAACTCTAGTGACCATACAGACCATAAATGTGTACCTGTGTTTGGTAGGGGAGGTGGGATATGGGAAAGTCAATTATTATTCTTGATTGTGTGATTCTGGAGTAAAGAATGCATATGTGCATTTTAATGGCTGACCTTTAGACACGCATCAAGTAAGAGTAGAAGCATTCACTTTCAGGGAGTTTTCTTGCCACTATAGATCAAGTGCTACAAGGCTTAACCTCATGTATCCATTCCCCTGGGGAATGATACTTGTTTCTAACAAGCTGTCTGCTAGAAGCGGCCAGAGGCATCAAAAGGAATCAATCCCATGCCTCTATCAACATTCATTCATTTTTTAAAAATATTCATTGGCACAGCACTCTGCTAGGGGATTTGGAGACAATAAATGACATGTGATTCCAAACTTTTCTCAAGGAAGTTGTTCCAAAGAAGATGTTTCATAAATGTTTGTTAAAATAGTAAACTAGATATAAAGAGAATGTAAGTCTGTAACATTAAATATGAGTTGAGAAAATCAGGGTGCTAATCGCTTTGGAATTGAGAGCTTGAGATCAGGGAGAAAATTGTGTCTAGGGAAGCAACTGCTTTTTTTTTTTAATATATATTTTTTTAATGTTTATTTACTTGTGAGAGAAAGAGATAGAGAGAGAGGCATGAGCAGGGGAGGGGCAGAGATGGAGACACAGAATCCGAAGGAGGCTCCAGGCTCTGAGCTGTCAGCACAGAGCCTGACGCGGGGCTCGAACTCACAAACCATGAGGTCATGACCTGAGCTGAAGTCAGACGGTCAACCGAATGAGCCACCCAGGTGCCCCAGGAAGCAACTGCTTTGATGCACACGATTTGGATAGACAGTTGGAAAAAAAAAAAAAAAAATCAAAGCCTATCTCCCTGATTGTCCAGTAACAGAATTCCCCACTAGTACCTCTTGGGAAATATCATTAATTAACTTCCCTTATCCACCAAGCAATTTGTGGAGTTACAATTATGTTCATTTTCAGAGCAGCACTAACCTAGAATCAGCCTCATATTCCTTGAGTTGGAACGACTGTAAAGCAAGGAGGTTCTTGGTAGTTTTAGGCACTTTTTGCAGGATTGGAGAAAATGGACCAGAAAGGTCTTACCTTCAACGCAAGAAGGCTGAGCCCGAGTTGTGCCAGCAACCTGTCCTGGGAAGCAGGAACACTTGACTGTTTGCGATCGCTCTTCTATGCGGTTCTTATTACAGCACCTGTGCACAGCGACCACCTCACAGGTCCCTTGCTTGATTTGGTGGTGACCTGATGGATAAAGGGGGAGAAAAACAAACCCAGCGCTGTGAGGAAAAAATGAAGCTACCACATAGACGAATGATGCCATGACTACATTTTCTAACTTCCTGTTCTATGCTTAGGAATCTTTATAACTTTTCCCTTTCATATAATTTCAAATATATATAAAGGTGGTATGAATAATGCAAAAAAAACCCAAAAACTCCTATGAACCTGTGGTAGTCAGAAATTCAGCCCCCAGGACCTTCAACTCCTAGTATCACAGCCACAGCTAAATTATGCTATTTACATGGCAAAAGAGATTTTGCAGATATAATTTAAATCACTAACTGGTTAGCGGCACCTGGGTGGTGCAGTCTGTTAAGTGTCCAACTCTTGAACTTGGCTCAGATCATGATCCCGGTCAGTGCGTTCAAGCCTCCCATTGGGCTCTGCACCGATGGCTCAGAACCTGCTTGGGATTCTGTCTCTCCCTCTCTCTCCTCTTCTCCCACTTGCACATGTGCACTCTCTCCCCTCCCCCCTCAAAAATAAACATTGAAAAATTAAAAAAAAATATTTTTAACATTTATTTCTGAGAGACAGAGCATGAGCATGAGCATGAGCAGGAGAGGGGCAGAGAGAGAGGGAGACACAAAATCCAAAGCAGGCTCCAGGCTCTGAGCTCCAGGCTCTCAGCACAGAGCCCAATGTGGGGCTCGAACTCACCAGTGGTGAGATCATGACGTGAGCCCAAGTCAGACACTTAACAGACTGAGCCACCCAGGCGCCCCTAAATTTTTTTTTTAAATCACTAACTGGTTGGTCTTAAGAGAAGGAAATTATCCTGGATTGTCCAGATAGGGCTGATGTGATCACGTGAGCCCACGAAAGCAGACAAATGAAGCAGAAGGGGAAGTCAGATTGAAAACAGAAACACTCAAATCACCACTGCTGGCTTAAAGACGGAGGGGTCAAAAGGCAAGGAAATGGTGACTTCAGTCCTACAACCACAAGGAACTGAGTTCAGACAACAAACTGAATACATGTGGAAGCAGATTCTTCCCCAGAGCCTCCATAAGTAAAGCGGTCCTGCTGATACTTTGATTTTAACCCAGAGGTCAGACTCTGAGCAGAGGAACCAGTTAGTGTGCCAAACTTCTGTCCTACAGAAATAAGCCCCTAAACTTGTGGTCACTGGTCACAGCAGCAATAGCAGAATAATATAAGACCTTATGTGTAGGTTCACCATTGTTAACATGCAACCCTATTTGCCTTGGCATTGCCTCTCTTTCATGTATCTTTCTGAACCATTTGAGAGTCAGTTGCAGATACGATACCCCTTTACCCTTAAATAACACCTGAGAGTGTGTTTTCTAAGAACAAAGACATTCTCTTACATAATTATCAAAATAAGGACATTTGACGCTGATACAATGTTATTACATAATGCTATTATATAATCTACAGGTTTTCCAGATGTCCTAATAATGTCCTTTATAGCCATTATTCCCCTTGTTCAGGATCCAACCCAGGGACCTATGATGTATTTCGTTCTCACATTTCTTTAGCCTTCTTTAATCAGCTAATACTTTTCAGCCTTTATCTTCCCTAACCTTGACATTTTTAAAGAATACATGCCAGTTATTTTGTAGACTGTCCCGCAATGGTTCCTATGGCCCTGGTCAAGTCTTCAAAGATTCCAACCCCAGCCGACAGCTAACTGCAATCAGACAACCCTGAAGCCGGACCACCCAGCGAAGTCACACCCACATTTCTGATGATGAGAGAAGAGACTGTATGAAATAATATTTGTGGGTTGTTTTATGCTTCTAGGGTTTAGGCTAATTTGTTACAGAGCAATAGATAACTAATACACTAATTCTGGCTATACCAGGATTGGAGAGACTTACCTCTGCTCTGATAAAAACAATGTAAACAAGATTGTGGAGGCAATGTTTAGAAATTATTAATAAAAGACAACCTTTTCAAGCCCCCTTGAGCACTCTCAATTTTCACACATACCATTTACATATAAATTGTTCCGTGAATTACAAGCAATCTCATCTACTCATTAAAACAGGTTTCCCCAAAGACTGTCAGGGGCTAATGCTCTGCTTGGTTTCTGTTGTTTGGTACATGGCCTTCAAATCACAAAACTAGTTTAAAAATCTGAATTAGGCAATGTTTTTAATCGATCAAATTAGCCCTTCCACAAAACAACCTCTATATTATTCTGATAAGTTTCTCACCCTTCCTCTGCATACTGTGCTGTCAGTGGAAGCAAACTTCAAAATTACTGGCAAGAACAAATACTAAGGCAAAGTTTCATTTGTAAAACACATAAAAGCAGAACCAGTTCCCAGAGAATCAAACCACCAACATGAGAGAGAGTTTTCAATCTACTACAGAAGAAAACATCAAGTGATTACAACTATAAACCTAATTAAACGTATACAACAAGAATGCAGATTTCCCATAGGTAGTTATACACAAACTGTAAAAATTAAGTAAAAATAAATCGTAACTACAATGTGAGGAAAGTAGCATGGGAATTTAGTGTTGAGTAAGCAGAAAAGTAAGGACTTTGAAGAGTTCATGAGGAGATCCTGTCTCTGGTTTCCAATTGCAAGCAAACACAGTCAGGTCAAACATTCCATGAATGGCTAGCCATGTAGTTGGGGGGGCCAAGGTGAATTTATCCTCAGTCCTCCAACAGTGTCTTCCCCTCCCTGTTGGCCACTGTTGCCATTTGCTCAGCTGCCACAACAAAGTACCACAGGCTGGGTGGCTTAAGTAACAGATCAAGATGCTGGCCAATTCAGTTCCTGGTGAGAGCTTTCTTCCTGGCTTCCGGCAAC
Source organism: Panthera uncia (assembly GCF_023721935.1). Classification (NCBI taxonomy): domain Eukaryota; kingdom Metazoa; phylum Chordata; class Mammalia; order Carnivora; family Felidae; genus Panthera; species Panthera uncia. The sequence continues at coordinate 34,539,448 of NC_064816.1, forward strand.
CAGCTGCCTTCTTACTACGCACTCATGCGGCAAAGACAGTGCTCGGCTGTCTCTTCCTTTTTTTTTTTTCCTTCCCATGAAAACACCAACTCTCCCTTATGACCTCATTTAACCTTTATTACCTCCTGATAGACTCTGTCTCCAAATATGGTCACATTTGGGCATTAGCGCTTCGACATATGAATTGGGTGGGGGGGGGACACAAATATTCCATCTATATAACAGCCATCATGCATTAGCTAGATTTTTTTAAAGTTTATTTATTTATTTTAAGAGAGAGAGAGAGTGAGAGTGAGCATGAGCAGGGGAAGGGAAGAGAGACAATCCCAAGCAGGCTCCGCTCTGTCAGTGCAGAGTCCCGTGCAGGGCTCGATCTCACAAACCGTGAGAGCATGATCTGAGCCAATATCAAGAGTCAGAGGCTTAACTGACTGAGCCACCCAGGCGCCCCACAGTAATTAGATTTTAAATGACCCTAGAGAGTCATGAAGATAGCACTTAACCTCCTTAAAATAAAGGAAATGTGTTTTAGCAACTTAAAATAGTTGAGAAGTGATTTGGACATTTACTAATATTACAGTTGCTTAGAATTTTGCTGCTAGTTAGATAGCCATCCACGAATACAAACAGTTTTTTTTTTTTCCTTTTCACAAACTTGTCTCTGAATAATCAGCTTGCTGGTCTAGGATTTTATTCACTTATACAGACCACTGACTATTGTACTTCATTGATTTTTAAGATACATATTTTTCTCATCTTTAACATTTCAGGAGCTATCACAACTGATAGCATCTTATCACTGCAATTGGCAATGCTTTTCTTTCTTAGAAATACACAAAACAGCAGTCTGTCTCACAATCGATGGTCTTAGATTTGATAAAATAGGGTAGTTTGCAGGTACTGTTTTAAATTCTTTAGAAATACTTTCCTATGTAATCTTACAAAAATGCTATGATGTGGGTACTATTTTCATTCCTTTTGCACGTTTAACAGAATGTACAAACATTAATTTGCCCAAGGTCACACAACTAGAAATTGAAAAATAGAGAGACATAAACCCAGGCAGTGTCTGGACTGTCAAAGCATGCAGGGGAAAGGTAGTAGCTGTAGTAACTACTATTTCACTAAGTGGAGCCAAAACGGCATCTCCACCTCAGCCAATCACAAGAAATGGCTCAGTCTCCCACTGAAAACATCTTTCCTCCATGAGGACAGTGTCTGCGGGACTCTATACAGTCACTAGGTCTAGTCGTCTGTGTACTGATAACACTGGACTGTGGTCTTTGAGTAAGAATAGCCCTCATTTCTTTATAACCTACAGTTTCTGGTGGAGGCGGTAAGTCTTCAGAAACGAGTTCTTAAAAGTGCTTAAGGAACGAGAGCAGAAGACAGGAATCCATTGTGAGCTGCAATGCACAAAAACCACAGATCGTACTTGCTTGAGCAGTTCATCTTGTATTAGCCAGGGCTCTAAGAAACTGGCTCACGTGCTTATGGAAGCTGAAAATTCCTAAGATCTTTAGGGTAAAGGCACTAAGATGGAGATTCCCGGGAGCCAAAAGTTCAGTTCAAGTCTGAGTCCAAGGGCTTGATGAGACCCAGGAGAACCCATGTTGACATTCCAGCTCAACGAATGGAAGGCTCAAAACTCAGCAAGAGCTGATGTTTCAGCTTGCAATGGCAGGAAAAGATTAATGTCCCAATCCACAGTCAGGAATAATTCCCTCTTACTCAGGGGAAAATCAGCCTTTTTGTTCTACTTAGGCCTTCAACTGATTGGATAAGGCCCACCCACATTAAGGAGGCAAATCTTTACCAATCTATCAATTTGAATGCAAAACTCCTCCAAAACACCCTCAAAAAACACACAAAATAAAGTGTGACCAAGTACCTGGGCACCCCATGGCCCAGTCAAGTAGTTATATAAAATAAGCCACCATAAACATCACACAACTATGTAGTGTAGTCCTGTTACTTGGGGGGGAAAATGAAAGCTTTTAAAACAGACAAGAAATTTTCATGGTAAACTCACTTTTCTAGAAAAGTACAGGAGGGATGCCTTGCACAATAAGATTGGTACCAACGAGTGGCCACTACCAATAAATTCACTTAAAGATACATCTCCCTCTTCAGCAACAGGAAACATTTTGGTTGGGGATCCATCTTGAAAACTAAAGTAAATATGTATACATAAGAGAGGTTGCAGCTGAAACTTTCCATATGGGATTTACCTTACTGTTTCAAGGTATGAACTAGGACAGGTAAGACTAAGTTATCCAGGAGTAGAGCTGTTCTCTGAAGAAAAACTGGCTGAAGAAAAAACAAAACTCTATCCTCTTGATGCTGTCTCTTAATCCCTGTGAGCTGCTAGGCCATTTCCCTGCCAGTTTTGTCTCGGTAGGTAGAAGGGAAGATATTTATTTCTATTTACTTAACCAACACTTGGATACAATATGCTACAGACTAGACACTGTTCTCAGTGCTCTTGAAGACATATCTTCTAAATGTGGAAACTTGACACTGTTCCTTGATGCCTTTCCACACTTCTGACCTTGCAACCAGGTGGGGTGGCATACTTTCTTTTTGGGGGGAAAATAAAAGGTGACTTAAGATGTTAGCAAGACTATAAAATCTAAGATACGCAATTCTTCATTCACCTGAAGTTAATGTGGACATCATCCAAAGTATTATGATCATTCTTAAAACATTAATTTACTACTACGCAATTGCTAGAGAAGATGGATTAAACTTATCTGGAGAGTAAACTGTTTAAATGCTTACCTTTTTTTCCTTATTAACTATGCTTTTTAGAGACGTTGCGAACAACAAAGGAAATGTTCATTTGTCTCAATGCAGTGAAGGCCCTTCCACTGTTCAGGAGAGAAACTACAAAACTTCATTTGCAACAGAAGTTCTTTCACTGAAACTATCTGAAAGCCAACAGAGACACAGGAGGCATCAGATGAGAGTGATGTGCTTCCTGCTATTATTTCCCTTGGATCCTTTTCCTTTTGTTCAAGTCCCTTTTCCCCCTTCCTTCTCCTGCCTAGCACAAGAACATACACCCTTAAAAGGAAGCCTCACACTCCAGTGATCTTCTTAGAAGGCATTTATTTGAGTGTGGTTTTCTCTGTGGCATTCTCATCCTTTCTCTCCACGAAAGCACGACAGAGGAAAGAGAATGCTGAAAAGAATTCATGAAAAGAAAGCAGACAACGAGGCATCTCCTACATTTCTCAACTTTCTCCCCCTATGCCTGCCCCAGCTTGGCTTTCAGTCACAAAGGGATATGTCATAGTACCGATGTAAAACAATGGTAGCCATGGGACTAGCTGGGCAAGTTTGGTAACTTACTTGTGGAGACAAGTATCTTCTGAGCTCACACTAGGCATGAGGCCCCCTGCTGGCAATGACGATAGAACAATAAAGAAGCCACATGGCCTGTGGTCTTAACAAGTAGAGAGACCTGAAGAAAATATCTCACAAGACTCCCAAGGAGGAAATGGCCTTCTCCTTAGCTTCTGGTAACGAAAGAGGGAGCCATGGCCTTGCAGTCAGAATTGCTGAGCTAGGATGCTACCTTGCAGACTTGGGTAATTCCAAGGAGGCTCTCACTCTCATTTTCTGACACAAGGAATTTATTATCTACATCACATGATGGTTATAAATCTTACACTGCTTAATGAACATAGTGAACTACTTGAAAAACCATGGATGTTGAATAAATGACTTGTTTTTGTTGACACATTGATTCAATAAATATTTGTTGAGCATTTACTCCGTGCTGGCACATGCAAACAATGCTGAACAAAACAGGCCCCCAAATATCCTCTTCCTCAAGGACTTTTCATATTTTAGTAATGAAAGAAACACAAAGCAGGAAAGATACAATTTAAAATGGGGAGGGCCTCAGAAACTAACATTTGAGCGAGAAATTAAAGCAGTAAGAGAGTAAGTCCTGAAGATATCAGAGGGAAAGAGGCCCTTAAAGCTAGAGCTATGAGAGAGAAGGAAAAATTAATAGTAGATGCCAGAGAAATAATGGAGGGTGAATGGGCAGATTATAGAGGGCCTCATGGGTCACTGGGGGCTTGGGCTTTTACTTACAATGGGGTGGGAAGTCGCTGGAAATTATGAACTTAGAATGACCTGATCAGACATATATTTTGTAAAGATCTACTATGAGCAGAAGAGTAAGGATGAAAGCAGGGACATAGCACCTGCCCATAGTAATCCAAGGAGAGGTGATAATAGCTTGGACCATCATAGCAGTGGAAAAGATAAGAAAATGTCAGGTTCTGGATTTATTTCGAAAGTAGAAGGGACAGGATTTGTTGATGGCTTAAATTTAAGATGTGAGAGGAAGAGAGGAGTCAATGTTGACTCCAAAGTTATAGACCTGAACAATAAGAATAGTGGGTTGTCCCTTAAATAAATGAGTGAAAAACTAGGAGCTTGGTTATTAAGTTGTTTTTTTTTTTTAACGTTTATTTATTTTTGAGACAGAGAGAGACAGAGCATGAACAGGGGAGGGTCAGAGAGAGGGAGACACAGAATCCGAAACAGGCTCCAGGCTCTGAGCTGTCAGCACAGAGCCCGACGCGGGGCTCGAACTCACATACCGTGAGATCATGACCTGAGCCGAAGTCGGCCGCTCAACCGACTGAGCCACCCAGGCGCCCCGGTTATTAAGTTTTAAATGCCAATTAGATATTTAACTGAGGAAGGTCAAATAGGCAGTAAGACATTTGAGTCTGGAATTCAAGAGAGAAGTCTGGTTTTCAGATGGACAGTTACTTACCACTGGAATATAGGATGGTATTTAAAGTCATGGCACACTGGATAAAATCTCCAAAAGAATAATTGTAGCCAGAGGAAAAAAAAATAATTATTTATGCATTGAGTTTGGAAGAAAAGAAAAAATAGCCAGTGGCCTTAAAAGAACCAAAAGTGAATGCATAAGGTCAAAGAGGTGGGTTCAGGATGGTAACAGAGCAAGATCTTGAACTCACCTCTTCTCACAGACACAGCAAATCTACAACTACGTATGGAATAATTCCCTCTAAAAGGGACCTGAAAAATTACTTTAGAGAACATCCACAACAAAGGGTAAAAGGACAGCATTGAGACAGGAAGAGGCAGAGACATGAACTCACCAGGAAAAAAATCATCCCAGCCTCAGTGCCTCACAACCAGAAAACATTACAACGGTACAGAACTTTTCCTTGAGAAGCAAGGGATTCGATCTCCACATCAGACACCAACCCTGCGCAGGATAGACAAGCCCCCAAATACCAGGCTTTGAAAACTGATGAGGATTATGCTCAGGAGAACTATCAAACTGTGGGGACTGGAAACACTGTGTAAAGGGGTTCATGTGCACAATCACTTGACCTAGAAACCAGCTCAATAATACCAATCTGAAAAGCACGTACACCCTAGACAACAGAGATCCACTTACCAATTGTACAGTGTCTGTTACAAAGGCAGCAGACAGCAGAGACTCTCCACAGAAAATAAGACACTGGTGGGAGCCATTTTTGTGATCTCAGTCTACCTTATTAATACTGGCACCGAATGGGTGTCATTTTAGAATTCTCCCCCTAACCTGCTAGCACCAGTGGGTAGTACCACTGAGAACTCTGCCCACAAATGCACAGAAGCAGTTGCTGATGAACCCCAACCCTGGACCAGGGGCCAGACCCACCCACCTAACATAGGAGGACCAAAATATTACAGCAAATATTAACAGGCATAAAGAGAAAAAATAGGCAGTAATACAACAGTAGCTGAGAATGTGAACACCTCACTTACATCAATGTACAGATCATCCAGACAAAAAATCAGGAGGGAAACATTAGCCTTAAATGACACATCAGAACAGATGGACTTAGCAGATATATACAGAATCATCCATAGAAAAGCAGCAGAATACACATTCTACTCAAGTGCCCATGGAACATTCTCCAAGATACATTCCATTTTAGGCCACAGAATAAGTCTCAATGATTCAAGAAAACTGAAATAATATCAAGCATCTTATTTAACCACAATGGTATGAAACTAGAAATTAAATACAAAAAGAAAACTGGAAAAAACACCAAAACATGGAGATTAAACAACATGCTGCTGAAAAATCAGTGGGTCTTTGGAAAAAAAATAAATTAAAAAAATACCTAGAGACAACTCAAAACAAAAATATGATAAAACAAAATCTACAGGATGCAGCAAAAGTGGTTTCTAAGAGGGAAGTTCATAGCAATGCAGGCCTACCTTAAGAAATAAGAAAAATATCAAATAAAAAAATCTCCCTTTACATGTAAAGGACGTAGACAAAAAAGAATAGGTAAAGCCCAAATTAGTAGAGGGATGGAAATAATAAAGATCAAAGTGAAGAGAAATGAAATTGAGACTAAACAGATAAATTATATTAAAAAAAATAATAAATTATTGTCAAGTTAGCTAACATACAGGGTATAGTGTGCTCTTGGCTTTGGGAGTAAATTTCCATGATTCATCACTTACATACAACACCCAGTGCTCTCCCACCATTTGCCCTCCTCAATCCCCATCACCCATTCCCCCCGCCGCCACACCTCCCATCAACCCTCAGTTTGTTCTGTGTATTTAAGAGTCTCATGATTTGCCTCCCTCTCTGTTTGAAACTATTAAAAAGATAATTTAAAAGATCAGTGAAACTAAGCTGGTTCATTGACAAACACATAGACAAACTAACCTAAATAAATAAATAAATAAATAAATAAATAAATAAAATAGAGGACTCAAATAAATAAAATTTGAAATGAAAGAGGCAAAGTTATAACTGATAGCATAGAAATAAAAGTATCAAGAGACTACTACAAACAATTATATGCCTTCAAACTGGATAACCAAGAAGGAATGGATAAATTCCAAGAAACATACAATCTTCCAAGACTGATTCAGGAACAAACAGAAAATCTGAAAGGACCATTTACTAGTAAGGATATTAAAATACTAATCAAATACCTTCCAACCAACAACAGACCAGGACTAGATGTCTTCAATGGTAAGTTCTACCATCCATCCAAAAAAGAATTAATACCTATCCATCTCAAACTCTTCCAAAAACTAACAGTGGGTAAAACTTCCAAACACATTTTATGAGGCCAGCAATACCATGATACCAAAACCAAACAAGGATACCACACTCACAAAAATTACAGGCCAATATTCTTGATGTATATGGATGCAAAAATCCTCACCAAATTACTAGAATGCTTAATTCAACAATACATTAAAAGTATCATACATAACAATCAAGTGGGATTTATTCCAGAGAGCAGGGAAGGTTCAACATCTGCAAATCAATCTACATAATATATCACATTAATAAAATGAAAGATAAAACTATACAATCATCTCCCAAGATACAGAAAAGCACTTAACAAAATTCAACATCCGTTTATGATATAAAGTCTCAACCAAATGGGCTTAGAGGGGATATACATCAACATAATAAAAGCCATATATAATAATCCTACAGCTAACCTCAACTCAATGATGAAAAGATGAAAGCCTTTCCTCAAAAATCCAGAAGACAAGGATGCCTACTTTTCCACTTTTATTCAACTCAGTACTGTAAATTCTAGCTACAGTGATTAGGCAAGAAAAATAAATAAGAAGCATCCAAATCAGAAAGGAAAAAAGAAAACTTACCATTTGCAAATGACATACTATATTTAGAAAACACCAAACTACTGGGGTAAATGAATTCATTGAATTCATAAGATACAAAATCAATATACAGAAATTTGGGCATTCCTATCCACTAAAAAACAAACAACTAGCAGAAAGAAATTAAGAAAACAATACCATTTACAATTGTATCAAAAAAGAGTATAATTCCTAAGAACAAATTTAACCAAGGAGACAATGGCATTTTTCGCAGAAGCAGAACAAATTATTCTAAAATTTGTATGGAACTGCCAAAGACCTCAAGCAGCCAAAGCAACCTGGAGAAAGAAGACCAAAACTGGAGGTATCAGGCTCCCTGATTTTAAACTACACTACAAAGCTATACTAACCAAAGCAGTATGGTATTGGCAACAGAAACAAATGATCAACAGAACAGAACTGAAAGCCAATAAAAACACAAACATATATAGAGACAATCTATAAGAAGGAGCCAAGAACATACAAGGAAGAAAAGTCGGTTCAATAAATGGTGTTGGAAAAACTGACACAAATGCAAGAATGAAAGTAGACCGTATTTACATCATACACAAAATTAATTTAAAATAGATGGACTTGAATGGAAGACTCGAAACCATAAAATTCTTGTAAGAAAAAATGGGCAGTAAATTCATCAGTCTCAGCAACATCTTTGTGACTCCAAAGGCAAGGAGAAAATAAACAAATGAGACCACATCAAATAAACAGCTTCTGCATAGCAGAGTAGACCATCATTAAATGTTAAGGCAATCTAAAGGAATGTGCAAAGATATTTGCAAACTGTCTACGTGATCAGGTGCAAATATGCAAAATATATAAAGAGCTCCTAGGGCTCAACAACAACAAAAATAAAAACACTTAAAAAACGGGCAGAGGATCGGAGTATACATGTCTTCAAAGAAGATATACAGATTGCCAACAGACACATGAAAAGATGCTCAACATCACTAATTATTAGGTAAATGCAAACGAAAACAGAGAAAGGTAACACCTTATACCTGTCCGGGTAGCTTTTATCAAAAAGGAATAACGAGTTTAACAAGGCAAGGATGTGGAAAAAAAACCTTCACACACTGTTGGTCACATTGTAAACCGTAATAGTCACTATCTAAAACAGTGTGCAAATTTCTCAAAAAATTAAGAATACAACTAACATATGACCCAGCTATTCCATTTCTGGATATTTATCCAAATAATACAAACACACTTAAGTCAAAAAGATATATGTACCCTTTTGTTCGCTGCAGCATTTATTTAAAATAGTCAAGATATGGAAACAAACTTAAGTATCCATCAATAAATGAATAAAGATGTGAACACACAGACACAGCAACATGCAGGGAATACTACTGAGCCAGAAAAAATGAAATCTTGTCATTTGGACAATATAGATGGGCTTCTGAGGGTATTATGCTAAATGCACTAAGTCAGACACAGAAAGACAAATACTGTATGATTCCATTCACCTGTGGAATGTAAAAAACAAAATAGATAAACAAACCAGAAACAGACTCATGGAAACATCAAATAAACTACAGGTTACTCAAGGTGGAAGGTATTAGAGGGCAGGTGACATAAATAGGTGAAGGGGATTAAGAACTAATATATGAGTCACAGGGAAGTAATACACATCATGGGGAATATAGGCAGTAATCCTAGAATAATTTTTGTATGATGACAGATGGTAACAACTTGTCACGGGGATCATTACATCATGTATAAAAATATCAAATCACTATGGTGTGAAACTAAAACTCTAACAATACTGTATGTCAAATACACACAAGCGCAAATACACACATATCAACACACACACACACACACACACACACACACACACACACACACACAATAGCTCCCACTTTAATTATAATACAAAAGCTGGCTTTAATTAACAACACATAACTTTTTAATGTTACGTTGAAATACCACTTAACATTTTAGTGGAACGAATCCTCCATTATTTCACAAGCAGTCCATCAAACTGTCTGTTATGGACTCTGTACACCCCCCATCCCCAAATTCACTTGTTGAAGCCCTAAACTCCAAGTGACCACAGTTGTAGATAAGGCCTTTTCAAGGTAATTAAGGTTAAGTGAGATCTTAAGGGCAGGGCCCTAATCCAGCAAGACTGGTGTCCCTTCTCTCCATACAGGCACAGTGGGAAGGCTACATGACGTCACAGTGAGAAGGTAGCCATCTGCACACCAGGAATCAAGTCTCCACCAGAATATGAATTTGCTAACACATGGATGTTGGACTTCTAGCTTCTAAAGCTATGAGAAAATAACTTTCTGATGTTTAAGCCACCTGATCTCTCCTTTTTTGTAATGGCAGGCCGAGGTGACTAATATACACTGTTACTTATTAATTCTAACTTTAGAGAATGAGTAAAGGTGACATACTTCAGATCAAGGGGTATCGCACTAATAACATGACTGGGCAAAACAAATCTTTGGGGATCACTCATGTTTCTGAAAAAGTCTCTCTCCATGTGTGCATGGGTACAGGTGTATGTCCGTGAAACTGCTTTTACCATTCATTACAGACTATTGGGAAATATCAAGTAAAAGGCATGATTTTTGTCTTTACCTGCTGGTGGTCTGGATTCTGCCTGCCTTAGTTTACAGCAACAAAGACTACTACAATGCCAAATTGTACTGGAGAATGGTCTGGTCCTTTGGAAATATATGTAGCTTGCCACTTACTTATAAACAATTCAGAAAAAAATGGCAAGATAGGCAGACAGATTTTTAACTGGTAGTTCCAATATGATAGGGTATAATGTGATAACTCTTGTAAGAGATATAAAGATGTTCATTCTACTTTCCTTCCAACCCTTCTTTAGGTTTTCTAAGTGTGCAAATATGAAATTGGGGGGTGTAGATGGAGGCAAGCTAACATTACAAGAAATAAGTAGAAGGCATTATAGAGCTATAGACCCCAGATGCCTCTGTTTAAAAAACCAATCTGCCATCTCTCTACTTCTGTGAGGTTTCCAACAAGGGGCTTCACTTCTCTTTGCCTTGGTTTCCATATCTGCAAAATAATAAACCTTCAGAGGTTTGATGTGAGCATAAAGCTAATATAGAGAGCACCACATGGCATATAGTAGCTGCTCAATAAATATTAGTAATACTAGTAATAATACACTACATATGATCATAACTATTATTACTCTATTATTAGAAACTATTAATTTTTTTTAATGTTTATTTATTTATTTTGAGAGAGAATGAGCAAGTAGTGGAAGAGCTAAGAGGGGAAGAGAGTGAATCCCAAGCAGTGCAGAGCCCGATGTGGGGCTTGATCCCACGACCCTGGGATCATGACCTAGGGTCAAGAGTTGAACATTCAACCAATTGCACCACCCAGACGCCCCTATTATAAACTATTTAAACAACTAGTAAACTGGGAAGATCTAGGAAGAAATACAAAAAACTAGATTCAATTCATTTTCCAAAAAATTATACTTCTCACAATAAGGAAAAAGTAAATGCCTTCTCGGAGCAAGAAATCAGCATTGCAAAGGCCCCTTAGCCAACTGATATTCATTGTTTCTGAGATAGGAGATAGTCAGGCATCTTTGTTTTAATTTTTTCCAGCATGGCACATGAATCCATTTACTTCCCCCCAAGTTTTCATCCAGTACCTCCTCAAACCCTGAGCTCTCCGATCAAAAACCAGGTGATAACAAACTTAGGCATTTCCAATGACGTGAGTCTTGACTCCTATCCATCCTGGACACTCCAGTTCCTATTTCTCTGGCTCCTGGTTTTACTACTGCCTAATACTTTTACTGGTTTCAAAATCAGCAGGATCACCAGGGGACAGGAAATCAAATGAAGTGCCTCCCCATGCCAGGGGATGAGACTGAGCACCCTTCCTCTGAAAGGGGAACATAACTGCAGAGACATAGAAGAGACTGCCAAAAGCCTCTCCAGTTAGAGGCAACTGATGAAGCAGAGAGCCCACATTACACTTCACCCATGCCTCCCCTCTGAGTCCCAGTCTGCCTCCCCCCCTTTCCTAGCACACAAAAAAAGGAGGGGGACGGTTAAATGTAAGGTTTATTTGAAAAACAAAAAGAAGGACAAGTGAAATTGCTGTGTTCAAAGAACATGTTTAAAAAGCGATACGTACAAAATAAAAGCAAATGAGAATTAAAGATAAAATAAACAAGGCTTGTTTTAGTCCCTGCAAATCCCTTTCAATATCTGCATTTGTGATTTCAGTAACATTTCATACATAGCTGGATAGATTTATTTGTTCTACTAAATTTGTATGCACAACCATCTCAGTAGACAAAAATAAATGTATGCACATATAATGTAGAAATTGGCGATACGCTTCTATTTGTACATTTAAAATACAAAAAGTATATATGTATTTTTAACATTCTCCCTTAGGAAATTTTGTTCTATTTTACTTTCTAATGGAAATAGACTCTAGCAAGAAACTGCATAATGTTTTTCATCATACCCTAAACAATATTTTAGGTGTTACTTAAACACTCTCTTATAACTATGATTTTTCTTGACATATTATACATGGCACGAAGTACCTAAGTCTAGAATTCAAACAGAAAATTACCCTGACGTGGCACTATCAATGTGTCTTTAACAGCACATAGCAGAACCAATTTTCAAGAGATGTTGTAATTTCTAAATTCCAGTTAAAGATGGTCGAAGAACCAGCTTTGTTCGTCTCTCTTTCCTAAGACTTGACTAAAACTCCAGTAAAGGAAGACAAAAGATCCAAACTCACTAAAGCAAAGAGAGCAAAGTGGAGGTACCAACAGCCGAGACACCTTTAATAGTCTCTGGGAAGATGGAAAGTAGGTGGATTAGGAGTAAGTGATAGAGACACAGAGAAGTGGATACTGAGGGACCGAGACTGATTCAATTCCAAGGCCCTCAATGGGTCCTTCAAGGCATGGGGCTGAAAGCATCAGTATACTCAAAATTAAAATCTACTAGTCACTAAATCCTATCTATATTCAGAGATGTCACCATTCCCTAAGAAAGCACAGCTGACCTTTGAACAACACAGGTTTGACAGTACGGGTCCATGCATGCCTGGATTTTTTTCGATAAATATATTACGGTACTGTAAATGTATTTTCTCTTATGATTTTGTTAGTAAGATTTTCTTTTCTCTTGCTCCCTTTATTGTAACAATGCAATATATAATATGGAGAACATACAATATAAGTGGGGTTTTTTTTAATATTTATTTATTTGTTTTGAGAGAGCATGAGCAGGGGAGGGGCAGAGAGAGAGGGAGAGAGAGAATCCCAAGCAGGCTCAGCGCTGTCAGCATAGAGCCAAATGCAGGTCTCAATCCCAGGAACCATGAGATCATGACCTGAGGCAAAATCAAGAGTCAGCCACTTAACGGACTGAGCCACACAGGTGCCCCCAAAATGTGTTAATTGACTATGTTATCAGTAAGGCTTCCAGTCAACAGTAGGCTATTAGTAGTTAAGGTTTTGTGGGAGTTAAAAGTTATACATGGCACAGGGGTTGGTGCTAACTTTTGCACTGTTCAAGAAAGAGTACAACATTTGGAGAAATTTTCTAATATGAAAAAGATTAAAATAAACAAAGTGAAAAAATAAAACTAGAGAATAGAGAATTAATGCAAGGAACAGACAAAGACCTAAGAGTGCTAACAGTGGTTTGTAGGACTCAAAAACAAAAAAAAAAGGAGGAAGAGAAGGAAGAAAAGGAGATGATGAACTTTTACTATGTGTCATTATACATGTATGTGTATATACACATACACCTATATATTTGCCTTTATACATATCCCCTTATTAGTTTCATATATAACTTTATCAATTCCCATAGTTATGGAATACACACACACACACACACACACACACATTAAATCTTTGACAATAGGTAAAATAGGGGAATAACACAGTTTCACAAAATCATCCATCAAATATTCAAAATACAAAATGAAACCACATTTCAAATCCCCATAATAGGTTACTGAAAACCGTACGACAATAATGTCAGCAAAAAGAAAACACCATTAAGAATTTTTTTAATAGCAAAATCAAGAGTTCTCCCCCAAGAAAATCTCTCAGATTTCAAAAAACATAAAGAGATGTAAAGAATGAAACCAAACAGGAAATACTTCGAGAAACAATCCAGATGGCCCAAAATCCTATTCTAGAGATAGAGAACAACAAAAGCACAAAGCATGGTGAGAATATCACCAAAGAAAAAACACGTGTCCAAGATCAGAACAATGAGTAACTTCAATCCAGTTTGCAGAAACACAGCATGAAGAGCAGACCAACACCACAATACACATAATCAAGAAACAAACTTTTTAGGATAACAACAACAAAAACATACCCCCAAAAAAGGTAAAAACTTGGAGATGCCAGGGTAGGAAATATTAATAGAGAGAAAAGGAAACAAAACCATTTTATTAGGCTTCTCAAAACCACCACAGTATGCTAAATATCAATGGAGTCATGCTTTCCAAATTCTAAAGGAAAATTTCTATATCCAACCAAACTATCAATAAAGTGTGAAACAAAACATTTTTCAGGCATTGCTTCAAAACTTTTATTTTCATGAACCCAACTATTTAAGAACTTAGAGGAGGATATGCTACAGCAAAATAAAGGAGCAGAGTGAGAAAGAGAGAGATATGGGAAAACAAGAAATTCAATCTAAAAGATCAGTGAAACAAAACCACAGGGTCAGTGTTTCAGCTAGCCAGAATGGATAATTCTGGAACAAGAGACTCTGATATGATGCCTAACCCAAAAAACATATATACATGCAAATAAAACAGTTAGGAACAGTAAAACTGTCCAAGAAAAGCAATGTAATCTTTTACCTGTCGTAACAGAAGATTAATAATGTCTAAAATTGATGAATCAAGAAATCACAGTATATGCCTATGTTTAGAAACATGGTACAAATAAAAATCTAAGATATAAAAAAATAGTTTCAGCTGGAGAGAATTGGAAATACAGTGAGAGGAGGGAGTTTATTTTCAATAATATACCAATCTTAATTTGGTAAATTTAATCGTAACCAGCCAGATGATTTTCAAAGCCATCCTATCTTATATTCATAGCTGAAATCTTTACAGGCATGCATATATATATATATAGATATATCTATATCTATATCTATATCTATATCTATATATATATGTTGATATGCATATATATGTGTTGATACGCGTGCACGTGCACACGCACACACGCACACACACATGTTATATGTGTGTGTGTGTGTATATATTCATATACACATAACACAGATGTATGCACACATAAGAAGTGGCTCCTTTGCAGTGGTAACTATGCCTAAGTATAGTTTGCTATTTTAAGTAAGTTTTTTTTCTATGACACTAAGGTTCAAGTAAAAAAAAAAAAAATCTATCTTTATGTGCTGCATTTTTCAGATATACTTAAGTAGTCACACAAGAGCACCGTAATTCCTTACAAGAATATTGGCTAAAAACTCTTTTTAAAACTTCCAAGACAAAAGGGGTAATCTCAATGAAGGATGGGCTTATGATAGTTAATTTTTTTCCTGAGCACCTTCTCTTAGACTATAAGCTTCATGAAGGCAGAGAATACAACTTGTATTCATGATTAGATCCCCACAATAAACATTCAATAAATTCTTTTGGAATTAAGGAATTAGGCCTGTTAGTCCTCTTTTTTCATATACAGCCCACATTAATACTAGAAGACAACAGCTGCATCAAAGGTCCATCAATCACCTGTGAACTCAAGCCAGTAAAACCTTAATACCACAGAAAACCAAGGAAGATTTCCCTGCAGGAGACTGTATGCTCATCCTCTGGGCTAGTTGGGAACTCAGACTCATTAAAAGAAGAAGAGGAAGAGGAAGAGGAAGAGGAAGAGGAAGAGGAAGAGGAAAAGGAAGAGGAAAAGGAAGAGGAAAAGGAAGAGGAAGAGAAAGAGGAAGAGAAAGAGGAAGAGAAAGAGGAAGGAGGGGGGGAAGGGGGGGAAGGAGGAGGAGGAATTCAAATATAATCCTATTCACATGCCAAACCTTGTTTTTCCTAGATTTTTATCAGTTAGTTCATTTTTACTTTTCGGTTTTGTTTTGTTTGCTTTTGATAAAACTCTTGAGATAAACACATTAAAAAATGCCTCCCTCCTAAAAACATGATGGCCTTAAGAATGATGCCCAAAGAGGGGTAAAAATAGAGTTTCTTGTGTGGGTTATACAATTTAAATGCTGTAAGGACAGTAAAGTTTTTGAGTATCCAGGACAAGTGGGTGATAACATGTTTTGAACTGCCAGAAACAAATCTAGTACAATATACCACTGCTGATAATAGTGATCATCTCTGAAAAATGACACCAAGGAAGACAATTTTTGGAATAAACAAGAATTGATTTTATAATTAAAGAAAAGAAAAGCACTATAAAAATAGGAGTAAATAAAGCAGATGTTCTCTTAACCAATGTTCTGCAACAGCAGTTTTCAAAGGAGGTTATGCCAACTTCTAGAAATACAGAAAGATTTTTGAAGAGGTACACTCACAATTAAGAAAACTGGTTTCCAGCTAATTCTCCATACATGGTTATTTTACCTAAACATATAGGATGTGCTCGGATGGAAGCATAAATATGCCTGCTCTCCAGTCCCGGCTCGCTTTCTCTCATTTTATGAAGAGAAACTTTTGTGCAACCCATATTTCGCTGTGGTGCTAGGAATAAATATTTCTGGGTTAATACCCCCAAAAAAAAGAGTTTGAAATTTGGTGTCACAGAAGTCATCCTCCCCAACTTTCATCTCATTAAGAGATGAAATCCCAAAACAATTTTACTAATGAGGAAGAATTTTAGATGTCAACCTAAAGGCTTCACAAGGGTCTCAGAACCACCCTCTACTTTTCCAAAGAATCTCCAATTCCAAAGTGGCAAATAGGCAAGCTTTACACAAACAAGACCATATGGAATTCAGAACATTAGATCCATGCTGAAAGAAATAACCTTCATATGACAAATCAATTGATTGGGAAATGAGTGCACATTTACAGACACTAAGTTCAAACAAAATATTTAAGGCAAGTTTTATCTTTTTTTTAAAAAATAACGCCTTCTCTAAAGGATTTTTTCAGTTAACCAGGCAACTACTGCTCTCTATCACCTAGATGAGAGCATCTACTAAAAGAAAAGGTGGCAGTTAATTGCAACAGTCATTCCTAAAAGAGGACATATTATCCCCTATAACATTAGGTGTTCTGTTTCTACCCTAACTAGGGTGTACTGCAATACTACAGTGTAATCCTCAAGCTACCTAGAATTACCGCAGTTTCAGAGATTAAGGGTTACATCCTCGACAAGACTGCTCCCACTTCAGATGCCAAGTCACCTGCAGTTCTGACCACCTTGGCTACACATTCAGGGGTTCCCACAAGCTCATCAGCTTTGATAAGTCACTAGAACAGCTCACACAACTCAAGGAAACACTACACTTATATTTTTATTAAGGATATACACAGGGTAAGGTCTGGAAGGGTCCTGGACACAGAGCTCCCATGCCCCCTTCCCTTGGATTAAATGCATGTCATTCTCCTAGCGTATGGAGGTTTTGTTTACCAACCTTAAGGTCAATGGAACTTGTGCCCAAAGATTTTACAGAACTACCATTACATAGTCGTGACTGATTAAGTCACTGGCCACATGATTGAACTCAGTCTCCAGCCCTCCTCCTCCACCCAGAGGTTGGAAGGCTGCAAGTTCCTAATGTCTAATCACAGCTGGGTCTTTCTTGTGGCCATCCCCTACCTCCCCATCCAAAGCTATCTAGGGACCCAGCCTGAGTCCCTGCATTAGCTGCATTAGCATGACGAAGGGGCTTCATTAGCATGACAAAGACAGTACTATCCACTCAGGAAATTTCAAAGTTTTTTAAAGTACTTGCCAGGAAGGGGCAAACACCAGAAATGTTCTTTATTATATCACAAGAGATAAATCAAAATTGTGGAAAGATTTTGGGCACCTGGGTGGCTCAGTTGGTTAAGCGCCAACTTCGGCTCGGGTCATGATCTCGTGGTAAGCTCAAGCCCCAAGATGGGCTCTGTGCTGACAGCTCAGAGCCTGAAGCCTGCTTCGGATTCTTTGTCTCCCTCTCTCTCTGCCTCTATCCCACTTACACTCTCTCTCTCACTCAAAAATAAATAAACATTAAAAAATTGTGAAAAGATTTTGTTAAATTTTTAATGAACTTTTAGGTTGAGAGAACCAAGAGCAGGGCAGCTTAAAGAGAGGTAAGAACAAGAACAATCCTGGGATCTTACAATGATAAAAAGCAGAACTGTGCTGCCATTGTGGGTGGGGAGAGAGGAGATGGGTAGGAAACCAACTCCCTCCCACACTGCCTTCCCTCTATAGATGCGAGGGCAAGTTCAGCCACCAAGGAGGGAGAGGCAGAAGAAAAAGCATTGAAAAGGCCCTGTCCTTGAAGCTCAGACATACAGGGTTGCCTAAAACTGATACTGGAAGAGAAGAGCCATCAACATCCCTGCTTCCTTCACAAGACTTGCACTGAAAAAAGAGCACTATCAGTCTACCACTGGGGAAAGGACAAAAGCAACGAGAAAGACCACCTCTACACGGGTCCAACACTAAGCACAAGGTAGTACCAGTCCACTACTGAAGGGATGGGAAAGCTGTGGGGGCACTGAGGGTAATAAGGGCAAGAACAACATCAAAACAAATTCAGCTTAACTACAGACTAGACTGACTTAACTCATGGCCTCATGGAAGAAAAGAGATGGGCCTATTCCTGATCGTAAATAATATTTATCTCAGTTTCCTCTTCCATGCACACTGTCTTGCATTAAATGACAATTATGAGACATACACAAGAAACCAAGAAAAAAATGACCCAGAAAACAATGGAACACCGGTTTTAAAGTATTGAAGGAAAAAACCTGCCAACCCAGAAATTTATGTTCAAAAATGAAGGCAAAATACAACAGGAAAATTAAAGTATAATTCCAAAAACTATTCAAAATGGCAGGAATGGGAGGATGAAGGGACAAAAAAAAAGCAACAAGCAAAATAAATAAATAAACCAGTAGTCTCAAATCCAAACATATAAATTATTATAGTAAATAATAATGGACTATAGAATTCAGTTGAAAGGCAGAGACTGTCAGAATAGACAAAACAAAAACCTAACCCAAATATATGCTAGCTACAGGGTATACACTTTAATTATTTTTTAATTTTAATTTTTTTCAGGATATACACTTTTGAAACAGAGAGGTGAAAAGTAAATGAATGGAAGAAAGATATACTATGCAAGAGCAAGCACAAAAAGAATAAAATAGCTGTATTAGGAGTAGACAGAATATATTTCAAGATACAATGCACTACGATGGATAAAGATGAACAGTTCATTAGAATAAAAAGGTCAGTTTAACAGAAAGATATAGACATCATTACACTATATACAATAGAGCTTAAAAATACATAAAGCGAAATGATTGATTTAAAGGGAAAATGGAAGGAGGGCTCAAGGTGTCAGCCAGAAGACCCTGAACTCCTCTCCTCTCATGAACACAATAAATTTACAGCTTACTTACACCAGGCACCCCAATCTCCGGGGGCCAGCAACAGAAAGATAAGTACCCAAAATATATGGCTTTGAAAATTAATGGGGAATAAGACGAGGAGGATAACAGAATTACAGGTAATGGAGATCTCAGTCTTAACAAGCTCATGCACAAACCCACTCACCCTGATATCCAGGGCAAAAATAAAAGTTTGAAAGTACCTAGACCAATAGAGAACACAACTTATTAATTCCAAAGCAGCTATTAGAGAGGCAAGAACCTGCAGAGACTCCACCTAGGAAGGAAGTGTGGGTAGAGGCTATTTTTGCAAAATCATCCTAACTTGCTGGTGACAGAGCTGATAGGTGCCATTTTTGGTGTCCTCCTTCTAAATTGCTAGTACCATATGGTGTCCTTTCCATACCCACACCCTACCCACCACCTACAGTTCAGAGTTGCAAAAAGGCTGAGCAAAAACACCCCAGCACTGGGGCACCTGAGTGGCTCAGTCAGTTGGGCATCCGACTTTGGCTCAGGTCATGATCTCACAGTTTGTGGGTTCGAGCCTATGTCAGGCTCTGTGCTGACAGCTCAGAGCCTGGAGCCTACTTGGATTCTGTGTCTTCCCCTCTCTCTGCCAATCTCCCACTCATGGTCGGTTCGCCTCTCAAAAATAAATAAATGTTAAAAAAAATTTTTTTTTAAAACAAAAACACCCCAGCACTGCCCAACCCTTGCAAATACTGGGCCACAGCTCTATCAGGCAAACAACCTGATCCTGCCCTTCTAGTCCAGAACTGGGAACGGCAAGCACCCTGAGCCCTACCCACCCCAGTCAGCAGCAGCCAAGCCAAACCAGGCCAGGCAAGTATCCCAGTCCCACCCTCCCCAGGCAATGGATGGGGACACACATGGACCAAGGAGTGCCCCAAGCCTCACTCATCCAGCTATGAAACTGAGCCACCAAAGGGCCCGAAGCCGTGACATCCCAGTACTGCAGCTAACCAACAACTGGGCGCAGCAACTGCCCTGAGCAGAGCCCATCCCACAGAAAGATCAACTCCAAAGCAGGAAGAGTAAGCACCTTGAACCCCATCCTCCCTATGTAGTAGCCAATCCTCAACAAGTCCCAGTAAGTTCCTGGAGCTCCACCAACCCCACCAGAAACTAAAGCGCAACCAGCAGGGTAAATGCCCCAACTAATGACCTTCCCAAGCAGCAAAGGAGTGCCCCAGTGCTGCTGACCCCCACACAGAGACTGAGCCACAACCAGGATGGGCAATCAACTCTAACACAGCTCAAACCACTCAGTAACCAAACAGCAACCTGTTACAAATTAATACCCAGAGCCCGGTCCTTCCCTTACAGAAGCCAAGGCCCAAACACAACACAATTCACAGGAAAGACACCACAGAGTGCCAGACTCTGATGGAGAAGAGAGACTGCACTCTGGGCCACAAGGAATAGCTCCTACAGAAGATGAGTTATGCAAGACTGAGGGAGGTAGCTGTTTAGCTTAACATATACAGATTAACAAAGAGAGACAGGCAAAATGAGGAGAGAGAGGAATATGCTCCAAACCAAAGAAGGCATAGCCACTGAAAAAAAATTAGTAAAGTTCATTTATGAGTAAAGTTCATTATGTAGAGAATACATAAAAAAAAAAATAGTAAAATGTATCACCAAAAATATTAAAATGTAAAGTTTTGGACTGTGTTCAAATTTAAGTTATTATTAATTCAAAAGAGACTGTTACATCCATATAACCTATTTTATGTAAACTGAAGAGTAACCAGAGCACCTGGGTGGTTCAGTCGGCTGAATATCTGACTTAGGCTCAGGTCATGAGTCATGGCTCATGAGTTCAAGCCCCACATTAGGCTCTGTGCTGTCAGCACAGAATCCACTTTGGATCCTCTGTCCCCCTCTCCTTCTGCACCTCCCCCACCCAAGCACATTCTATCCCTCAAAAATAAATGCACATTTAAAAAAAAGAGTAACCACAAAGAAAAAAAATCTTACAGTAAATACACAAAAGGAGCCAAGAATCTAAACAAAACACTAAAGAAAACATTCAAAGAACAAAAGAAACAAAGAAAGGAACAAAGAACTAAAACAACAGCCAGAAATAAATGAACAAAATGGCAGTAAGTACATACGTATCAATTATTACTTTAAATGTAAATGGACTAAATGCTCCAATTAAAAGACACAGCGTGGTTGAATGAATTCAAACAAGCAAACAAACAAACAAACAACAGTTTTTTCTATGTGCTGCCTACAAAAGACTCACTTCAAACCTAAAGACACGGATGGAATTTAAAGGGTTAGAAAAAAAATGTATCAGGCAAATAGAAATAAAAACAAAACTGGGGGATAATACTTGTATCAGAAAAAATAAACTTTAAAAGAAACTGTTACCAAAAAACAACAACAACAACAACAACAACAACAAAGAAGAGCATTACAAAATGATAGGGGCTCAATTTAACAAGAATATGTAACATTTGTCAATATTTATACATTTCCAACACGAGAGCACCTAAATATACAAACCAAATTCTAACAAAAGTAAAGGGAGAAACAGACAGTAATACAATAATAGCACAGGACTTTAATATACCACTTCCATCAATGAACAGATCATTCAAACAGAAAATCAATATGGAAACATTAGCTTTAAATATCACATTAGCCCAGCTGAACTTAATAGATATATGCAGATACATACAGAATACTCCATCCAAAAAAGGCAGAATACACATTATTTACATTCTCCAGGATAGATTACATATTTGGCCATAAAACAAGTCTCAATAAATTCAAGAAGACTGAAATATTTCAAAGCATTTTTTCTTCCCACAAGGGGACTGAACGACAAATCAACTGTGGGAAGAAAGCTGGAAAAAACAAACAAAAAAAAAATTAAAAAACATAAAAATGTGGAGATTGAACAACATGCTCTTAAACAACCAGTGAGTCAATGAAGACATCAAAGAGGACAACAAAAAAATATCTTGAGACAAGTGAAAATTGAAAGGCAAAGTTCTAAAACTGTTGAGAGAGCAAAGGCAATTCTAAGAAGTTTACAGCACTACAGGCTTACTTCAAGAAACAAGAAAAACCTCAGATAAACAATCTAACTTTACATTTAAAGAAAACAGAAAAAGACAAAAATGTCCCAAGTTAGAAGAAAGGATAAAAAAGATCCGAGTAGAAATAAATGAAATAGAGACTGGAAAAAGACAAAGGATCTAAGAGTATTAAGAGCAGGTACCCTGAAAAGATAAACAAAATTGACAAACCTTTGGCCCAACTCATCAAGAAAAAGAAAGAGGGAGCCCAAATAAAATCAGAAATGAAAGAGGAGAAATTTTAACCAATGCAACAGAAATACAAAGGGTCAGAAGAGAATACTGTGAACAATTAGCATATGCAGAAATAAATACTGTGCAACAAATTAGACAGCCTAGAAGAAATGGACATATTCCTTGAAACACACACCCTTACAAGACTGAGACAGAAATAACAGATTAATTACTAGTAATGAATTAAATCAGTAATTAAAAAAAAAATTCCCAACAAACCAAAGTCCAGTGTCAGATGACTTCACAAGCAAATTCTACAAAATATTTAAAAACTTAATACCTATCCTCAAGTTATTCCCAAAAATTGAAGAGGAAGGAATAATTCCAACCTCTTTTTACAAGGTTAGCATTACCCTGATAACAAAATCAAAGTTGGTTTAGAGGGAACACACCTCAACATAATAAAGGACATACATGAAAAACCCACAGCTAACATCACATTCAAAGCTGAAGAGCTAAAAGCTTTTCCTCTAAGATCAGGAACAAAGCAAGGATACCCACTCTTACCATTTACAGTCAACATAGTATCGGAAGTGTTAGCCACATAAATAAGAGGAAAACAGAGGCATCCAAATTGGTGAAGAAGAAGTAAAATTGTCACTATGAGCAGGTGGCATACCACATATAGAAAACCATAAAGACTCCAGAAAGAAACAGAGAAAGAGAGAGAGAGAGAGAGAGAGAGAGAGAGAGAGAGAAAGAAAGAAAGAAAGAAAGAAAGAAAGAAAGAAAGAAAGAAAATATTAGAATAAATGGATTCAGTCAAGCTGCAAGATACAAAATTCACACACAGAAATCTGTGATGTTTTTATATACTGATAATGAAGTAGCAGACAGAGAAATTAAGAAAACACTCCCATTTACAAGTGCAACAAAAAGAATAAAATACCTAGAAATATATTTAACAGAGGAGGTAAAAAACCTGTACTTTAAAAACTATTTCACACTAATGACAGAAATTAAAGATAACACAAATAAACAGAAAAATACCCTGTGTTCATGGATTGGAAAAATTAATACTGTTACATGTTACCCAAAGCAATGTAATCCCTATGAAATCCCAAAAGCATTTTCACAGAACTGGAACAAATTATCCTAAAACTTGTATGGAACCACAAAAGACCCCGAAGAGCCAAAGAAATCCTGAGAAAGAACAAAGCTGGCAGTATAGTGCTCCCTGATTTTAAACTACACGACGAAGCTACAGTTAAAGAAAAAAACAAACAGTATGGTACTGGCACAAAAAACAGACACAAAGATCAATGGAACTGAATAGAGAGCCCAAATATAAATCCATATTTATGTGGTCAGTTAATCTATAAAACAGGAGACAAGAAGAATCAGTGTAGAAAAAGACAATTGCTTCAACAAATGGTGTTGGGAAAACTGGACAGCCACATGCAAAAGAATGTAAGTGGACCACTTTCTTACACTGTACACAAAAATAAACTCAAAATGGATAAAAGACTTAAATGTAAAACCTAAAACCATACAACTCTTTCAAGAATACACAGGCACTAAGCCCTCTGACATCAGTCTAAGGGGTATTTTTTTGGAATATTTCTTCTCTGGCAAAGGCACCAGCAGAAAGAAATAGGACTGCAACAAACTACCAAGTTTTTGTACAGTGAAGGAAACCATCAACAAAACAGAAAGGTATTTTAGAAAAGTAGGAGAAGATAGCTCCAAACAATATATCCACTAAATATCTAAAATATATCAAGAATGCACACAACTCACAAAAAACAACCTAATAAAAAAAAAATGGGCAGATGATCTAAATAGACATTTTTCCAAAGACGACATACAGATGGCCAACAGCACATGAAAAGACACTCAACATCATTAATCATCAGGGAAATGTAAATCAAAACCATAAGGAGACACCACCTTATACCTCTCAGGATGATTATGATCAAAAAGATAAGAAATAACAAGGTTGGCAAGAATGTGAAGAAAAGGGAACACTTTTGCACTGTTGGTGGGAATGCAAACTGGTGCGGTCATTATGGGAAAATATGGAGCCTGGAGACTCCTCAAAAATTGAAAAATAGAACATATGATCCAGTAATTCCACTTCTGAATATTTATCTAAAGAAAAGAAAAATGTCTACTTGAGCAGATATATACACCTATATTCACTGAAAGATCATTATTTACAATAGCCAAGATAAGGACACCCAAGTGTCCACAAAAGATGAGTGAATAAATGAATAAAAAAACTGTAGTATTTGTATACAACACAGTATTACTTAGCCAGAAGAAAAGAACAAAATCTTGTCATTTGTAACAAGGATGAACTTTTAAGGGTATTGTGATAAGTAAAATGAGTCAGACAGAAAAAGAAAAATACCGTATGATTTCACTTGTATGTGGAATCTAAAAGGCAAAACAAATAAAGGAACAAAATTCATCAATGCAGAGAACAGAGTGGTGGTTGCCAGAGGGAAAGGGGGTTGATGGTGGATAACAAGGGAGGAAAGGGGTCAAGAGGTACAAACGTCCAGTCATAAAATGAATGGGTAATGAGGATGTAATGCACAGCATGGTGACTGGTTAGCAATGTTGTATTGTACATTATGTAGCTTTATAAGGTGTTGGAAACTAAACTTACTGTGATCACTGCAGTATACACAAATATTGAATCATTCCGTTGTACACTTGAAAGCAATGCCAGTATGTTTCAAAGAAGAAAATATCACAACTTGGATTTAGCAGTGGATACTTAGATATGTTTAAGACATTAAAAGTACAAGCAAGAAAACAAAATTAGATAAACTCAACTTCATTAGAATTAAAAACTTTTGCCCAAAAGACACTGTTTAAGGAGTGCCTGGGTGGATAAGTTGAGCTTCCAATTCTTCATTTTGGCTCAGATCATGATCTCACAGTTCCTAAGTCTAAGCTCCCCACCATGAGTGCGGAGTCTGCTTAGGATTCTCTCTCTCCCTCTCTCTTTGCCCCTTACCCCACTTGCATGCTCTCTCTCTCTCTTTCTCTCTCTCAATAAGTGAATAAACTTTTTAAAAAAGACACTGTTTAAGAAAAGAAGAAATTTTAATACACGGTGTAGGAAAAATAATTTGTAAAACTCACCTAATAAAGGACTTGTATCCAGAATATAAAGAACTCTTGTAACTCAGTAAGAGAACAAACTAATGGATATATAGCTCCTTCTCCAATAACATTCAACAACATCAACATATACTAGAGAAATGCAATTTGCAACTTTAATAAGGTGCAGTAGGTGCCTATTAAAATAATTATAATCATAAAACTGACAAAACCAAATCTGATGAGAACGTAGACAAATTGGAATTGTCATACACTGCTGGTGGGAATGCAAAATTGTATAGACACTTATGAAAGCAAATTTGCAGTTTATTACAATGTTAACCAGGCAACTACCATACAACCCAGTAACCCATTTCCCAAGGGAAATGACAACTTATTTCCCCAGATGGACTTGTATGTAAACACTGGTTATAACAGCTTTTTTCTTAATGGGCAAAAACTGGAAACATCCCAGGGCACATGGGTGGCTCAACTGGTTAAGCATCCAACTCTTGATTTCAGCTCAGGTCACGATCTTACAGTTGTGAGCTCAAGTCCACGTCCAGCTCTGCAGTGAGTGTGGAGCCTGCTTGGTATTCTCTCTTTCTCCCTCTCTTTCTGCCTATTCCCTGATCATGTGTATGTGCACATGTTCTCTCTCAAAATAAATACACATTAAAAAAAATAACAAAAATTAAAAGCTAGAAACATCCCAATGTCCATCACTTGGTGAATAGAAAAGCAAATTATGGGAAATCCATACAAGTGAATACTACTCCACGGTAGAAATGAACAAATTACTGTCATACACAACAATGTGGAAGATTCTCAAATGAATTATGGTAACTGAAAGAAGCCAATATATTGTATCATTGTATTTATATCTCAATCAAGAAAACAGAGAAATCATAAGGAAAGAAATCAGATCAGTGGTTGCCAGGAGCTGGGTATTAAGGAACAGGAAGGCAAACATACCCAAGGCAACTTTCAGGAATGATGGAAATTTTCTGTAGTTTGATTGTGATTATTACACCTACTTGTATGTATTTATCAAAATTAATCAAATGTATGCACTTAAAAGTGGTCCTTTTTCTTACTGAAGTATAGTTGATATGTAATATTATCTCAGTTTCAGGTATCCAACATACTGATTTGACAATTATATACATTACAAAATGATCACCACAATAACTATAGTTACAACCTCTCACCAAAGTTCATCACAATGTTGACTATATTCCCTATGCTATACATTAAATCCCCGAGTTACATATTTTATAACTAGAAGTTTATGCCACTTAATCCTCTACATCTATTTTCACCATCCCCACAACCCCCTCCCCTCTGGCAGTCACCACTTTCTTCTCTGTATTTATGAATCTGTTTCTGGTTTTTTGTTTGTCTGTATGTTTGTTTCTTATATTCCACATTTGTTTTCATCTGACTTATTTCACTTGGCACAATACCCTCTAGGTCCGTACCTGCTTTTGTTAGTAGCAAGATTTCATTTTTTTTCTTTATGGCTGCGTAATTTTCCATTGTGAATATACACACCTTCTTTATCCATTTATCTTTTGATGGACACTTAAGTTGCTTCCATACCTTGGCTATTATTAACAATGCTTCAGTAAACATAAGAGTGCATATATATTTTTGATTTAGTGTTCTTGTTTTCTTTGAGGAAAGATGGAGAAGTAGAATTAATGATATTTCAATTTTCAATTTTTGAGGAGTCGCCATACTGTGTTCTATAATGACTGTACCAACATGTATTCCTTGCCAACAATGCATGAGGATTCCAAAAGAGATGATTTTTGCATATGTAAATTATGTCTTTAAAAAACTGCCATTTTTTCATTTTTATTTATTTATTTTTATTTCTTAATTTACATCCAAGTTAGCATATAGTATAATAATGATTTCAGGAGTAGAATACAGTGTTTCATCCCCTACATACAATACCCAGTGCTCATCCCAACAAGTGTCTTCCTTAATGCCCTTTGCCTATTTAGTCATCCCTCTACCCACAACCTCTCCAGCAGCCCTCAGTTCTCTAAATTTAAGAGTCTCCTATGTTTTGTCCCCCTCCCTGTTTTTATATTATTTTTGCTTCCCTTCCCTTATGTTCACCTGTTTTGTATCTTAAATTCCACATATGAGTGAATGCATATGATATTTGTCTTTCTCTGGCTAATTTCGCTTAACATAATACCCTCTAGTTCCATCCATGTTGTTGCCAACAGCAAGATTTCATTCTTTCCGATTGCTGAGTAATACTCCATTGTATATATATACCACATCTTCTTTATCCATTCATCCATCGATGGGCATTTGGGCTCCTTCCATTCTTTAGCTGTTGTCAATAGCGTGCTATAAACACTGGAATGCATGTGCCCCACTGAAACAGCACACCTGTATCCTTTGGATAAATACCTAGTAGTGCAATTGCTCGGTGGTAGGGTAGTTCTATTTTTGTTTTTTTGAGGAAACTCCACACTGTTTTCCAGAGTGGCTGCACCAGTTTGCATTCCCACCAGCAATGCAAAAGAATTCCCCCTTCTCTGCATCCTCACCAATATCTGTTGTTCCCTGAGTTGTTAATTTTAGCCATTCTGACTGGTGTGAGGTGGTATCTCTTTGTGGTTTTGATTTGTCTTTCTCTGATGATGAATGCTGTTGAGCATTTTTTCATGGGTCTGCTAGCCACCTGGATGTCTTCTTTGAAAAAGTATTCATGTCTTTTGCCCATTTCTCTACTGGATTATTTGTTTTTGGGATGCTGAGTTTGATAATTTCTTTATAGATTTTAAATACTAACCCTTTATCGGATATGTCACTTGTAAAAATACCTTTTCCCATTCCATGGGTTGTCTTTTAGATTTGCTGACTGTTTCCTTTGTGGTGCAGAAGCTTTGTATCTTGATGAGATCCCAATAGTTCATAGTTGCTTTTGTTTCTCTTGACTCCCAAGAAGTGTTGAGTAAGAAGTTGCTGTAGCCGAGGTCAAAGAGGTTTTTGCCTATTTTCTACTCTAGGATTTTGATGGCTTCCTGTCTTACATTTAGGTCTTTCATCCATATTGAGTTTATTTTTCTGTATGATGTTAGAAAGTGGTCCAGGTTCATTCTTTTGCATGTTGCTGTCCAGTTTTCCCAACACCATTTGCTGAAGAGACTGTCTTTATTCCAATGGATATTCTTTCCTGCGTTGTCAAAAGATTATTTGGCCATACATTTGTGGGTCCATTTCTGGGTTCTCTATTCTGTTCCATTGATCTGAGTGTCCGTTTTTGTGCCAGTACCATACTGTCTTGATGATTACAGCTTTGTAATACAGCTTGAAGTCTGGGATTATGATGCCTCCAGCTTTGGTTTTCTTTTTCAGGATTGCTTTGGCTACTCTGGGTCTTCTCTGGTTCCATACAAATTTTATTGTTTGTTCTAGCTCTGTGAACAATGTCGGTGTTATTGTGATAGGGATTTTATTAAATATGTAGATTGCTTCGGGTAGTATCAACATTTTAACAATATTTGTTCTTCCAATCCATGAGTATGGAATATTTTTCCATTTTTTTGGTGTGTCTTCTTCAATTTCTTTCATAAGCTTTCTATAGTTTTCAGTGTATAGATTTTCCACCTCTTTGGTTAGGTTTATTCCTAGGTATTTTATGGGTTTAGGTGCAATTATAAATGGGATCGATTCCTCGATTTCTCTGTTGCTTCATCATTGGTGTATAGAAATGCAACCAATTTCTGTGCATTGATTTTATATCTTGCCACTTTGCTGAATTTGTGGATCAGTTCCAGCAGTTTTTTGGTGGAATCTTTTGGGTTTTCCATATAGACTATCATGTCGTCTGCAAACAGTGAAATTTTGACTTCCTCCTTGCTGATCTGGATGCCTTTGTTCCTTTTTTAGGAAGGTGTGGATTGCTATACACTTCCCTCTTATGACTGCCTTCTGCTGCATCCCAGAGGTGTGGGGCTGTGGTGTTATTATTTTCATTGGTTTCCATGTACTTTTTAATTTTGTCTTTAACTTCTTGGTTATCATTCTTTAGTAGGATAATCTTTACTCTCCAAGTATTTGTTGTCTTTCCACATTTTTTCTTGTGGTTGATTTCAAATTTCATAGCATTGTGGTCTGAAAATATGCACGGTATGATCTCAATCTTTTTGTACTTATTGAGGGATGATGTGTACCCCAGTATGTGATCTATTCTGGAGAACGTTCCATGCACACTGGAGAAGAATGTATATTCTGCTGCTTTAGGATGAAGTGTTCTGAATATATCTGTTAAGTCCATCTGGTCCAGTGTGTCATTCAAAGCCATTGTTTCCTTGTTGATTTTCTGTTTAGATGATCTGCCCAATGCTGTAAGTGGGGTGTTGGAGTCCCCTACTCTTATGGTATTATTGCCAATGAGTTTCTTTATGGTCATGATTAATTGATTTATATATTTGGATGCTCTCACGTTGGGGACATAAATGTTTACAATTGTTACATCTTCTTGATGGACAGACCCCTTAATTATGATATAATGCCCTTCTTCATCTATTGTTACAGTCTTTATTTTAAAATCTAGATTGTCTGATATAAGTATGGCTACTCCAGCTTTCTTTTGGCAACCATTCACATGACAGATGATTCTAAAACCCCTTACTTTCAATCTGAAGGTGTCTTTGGGTCTGATATCCATTCTGTTACCCTATGTCTTTTGATTGGAGCATTTAGAGAATACTGAAAGAAATGAACTTATTGCCATTGTGTTGCCTTTAGAGTTGGAGTTTCTAATGGTGTTCTCGGGTCCTTTCTAGGCTTTGTTGCTTTGGGTCTTTTTGTTTTGTTTCATCCTTTCTCCCCTCAGAGAGTCTCCTTTAAAATTTCCTGCAGGGCTAGTTTAGTGGTTACAAACTCGTTTAGGTTTTGTCTAGGAAACTCTTTATATCTCCTTCTATTATGAATGATAGCCTTGCTGGATAAAGAATTCCTGGCTGCATATTTTTCCACTTTGGCATGTTGAATATATCCTGCCACTCCTTTCTGGCCTGCCAAGTTTCTGTGGGTAGGACTGCTGCGAACCTTATCTGTCTTCCTTTATAGGTTACGCATCTGTAATTCAAATGAAATTACATCCAGTTTCCCCTAGAAGTCAAACAATGAAGCACTTTATAGCCTGTACACTAAGCAGAGGGAGAGACTTGTGGCGGTCCTCTAAGGCTTGGCTGGCACAGTTGGGATGGGGCTTGATGTAACGGCTCTGTTCTCCACTAGGTGGCACTGCTTATCTCACTGGGGTGGATCCGTGTGGCCCACACACAGGTCTACGCACATGCATGGGAGAGGTGAAAATGGCATCACTCAGCTTCCCAGTCTCTAGCATCAGAACTCTGTGCTCTCGCCAACAGGCAATCATGCATCCTTCGTCTACAGCTTCCGTCCACTCCCTGCTTCTGCAGTGTCTGAGACCAAGCCATCAGCCTGCCAAGTGGCACCTCCCTCCGGAATTGTATGTCACATGGGGCTGTGTTTCCCAACCCCTCACTTCTGAGGACCCTGCAGCTTGAACCTACTCCAACCCTCTGGGGGAGGGTCTCCCCAAGCAATGGCCGAGGGTCAGCCCAACCCCGGGAACGCACAACCACGCTGCCGCAGAGGCCTGGAGACTGTGCCCAGGTGCCAGCCTGCCCCAGAAAAATTTTCCATGATTGTGTAGCAGCAGCAGTTCAGGGACTATGGTAAATCACAACACACATGTGGTGCCAGGCTTTGCTGCACCCTAGCGTCCTTGTTCCCACACCAGCAAACACAGCTGTAATCTGGGGTCCGCTGGGACCTTTGCCTTTGGGGAGGCTGCATGGCCTCTACCAAATGTCCTCCCGGCAGGGGAACCACCTCTCCCCACGTGACCCGAGGACTCCTCAGACCTCCCTGTCTGCTCCTGGGGATACGCCCTTCCTACCAGAGCACTGCCAGGTATTGAGCTGCAGAGTTTCCGATTCTGTGCTCCCCTATGAATAGAGTCCTAATGGTATTGAAACCCTCTTCTTTCTCCTTTTTCCCTTTCTTGTTCAGTTCCTTGTGGGCGTTTCCACTCTTTCTCTCCAGCTGCTTTCAGGGGGAGTGCTCTTCCTATACTCTCTCCCATCTCTGTCCTCTCTCCACAAACAAAAACAGCTCCCTACTTCCCGTGGCTTCTCTCTCCCCTAGTTCACCTCTCCGTGCTGCATACCTGCTGAGTCATGTGGCTCACAACTAACTGTTGTGTTAGTCCTCAGATCAATTTTGTAGGTGTGCAAAATGGTTTGGTGCTTCCATGCTGCTCCCCCATATTGGCCCCTCCCCCCCCAAAACCTCTGACCTGCCTTTTTAAATTTTTTTTTTCAACATTTATTTATTTTTGAGACAGAGAGAGACAGAGCATGAATGGGGGAAGGTCAGAGAGAGGGAGACACAGAATCTGAAACAGGCTCCAGGCTCTGAGCTGACAGCACAGAGCCCGACGCGGGGCTCGAACTCACAGACCGCGAGATCATGACCTGAGCCGAAGTCGGCCGCTTAACCGACTGAGCCACCCAGGCACCCCGACCTGCCTTTTTTTAAATGCAGGATGTGTAACACTGTAATTGGTCTTCAAATACTATAACTACATCCCTAGCAATAAACCAAAACAAAGGTGGACAGTGTCAGAATCAGACAAACATAGACAAAAAGTTCTAGCCAGCTTAGGAGCTTCAGTGCTGTGCCCCAAGTCCAAACAGGAGAGGCCCATCTACCACTTCCTAGGAGTGTTCTTAGATAAACAACAACAAAGGATCCTTGCAAGCACTGAGGATTTTCCTTCTAAAATAAAATACAAAGAGGCTGGTGATGCAAAAAAGGTGCTGGATCTGTTTCAGAGCTCCCCACCTAGTTCTCTGACACCCCAGATGATTCCAGAATTTGCAAGATGAAATAAACTTTGAAAAAACAATTCTCTCTCTTCCTCTTTCTCCCTCTCTCCCTGACTCACTCACACTCACACTCACACACAGAAAAAAAAGTTAGAAAGAACATATACCAAATACAACAAAAGTGGTTGTCACTAAATAACAAGATTACGGAGATGTTAATTTTGTTTCACTTGTCAGATTTTCCTGAGTTATTCTTATAATGATCCTGTTTGCTCTTGCAATAATGAAAAAAAGGTCAAAACACAAATGATAAATTAGAAAAATATTTGTAACAGGACAGATGGAACTATGTTCTTCAATATGTCAAAAATGCTTACAATCAGTAACAAAAGATTATGGAGTATCCAAAGAATCACAAATAGACCAGACATAGAAATAAAATACAAACTGCTTCTAACCATATGAAAAGATGTTCAACCTCACTAATAATTTAAAATGTGCAAATTAAACCAACCTAGACTGGCAATTTAAAGTTTCAGGATTTAGGGGCACCTGAGTGGCTCAGTGGGTTAAGCATCCGACTTCGGCTCAGGTCATGATCTCACAGTTTGTAGGTTCAAGCCCCGCATCAGGCTCTGTGCTGACAGCTCGGAGCCTGGAGCCTGCTTCGGATTCTGTGTCTCCCTCTCTCTCTGCTCCTCCCCATCTCGTGCTCTGTCTCTCTCTCAAAAATAAACACTAAAAAAAAAGTTTTAGAATCTACATAGAGTCATTGTGAGGGATGACACAATCTTTTGTGTAAATTGTTACATTGTGTAAATATTGTAACGATGTATTTAGGACACTTTTAGAAATATGCATCAAAATTTTGAATGCACATACCCAATAATTCAGCAATTCTAATTCTAGGGATTTGTGTTTGTCTAGGTACAGAAATATTTGTAATATCTACACAGCATCATGTATCAGGCTCTTCAGTACCAAAAAGCATAAACAAACTTAATGTCCATCAATAGGGGACTAGTTAAGCAAATTATGTTAAGTCCACACAATACAGGAGAGAGATCTGCAGGGATTTCTATCACACATGTTCAATTTCCACAATTAAATTAATAAGTCAAGTTTCAGGACAGTATGGAGACCATTCTCCTCCTGTGTTTAAAAAAAAGAAAAAAGGAGACACAAGTGTAAACATGCATGGACAGTTATTGGAAGAAACACAAGAAAATGGTTAACTCTGGCTACCTCTAGGTAGAAAAACTTTTGTACATCCTTTGCACTGTTTCAAATTTTACCATGTACATGTATTAACTTTTATAACCACTTAACCTTGAATAATAACATACCGTACCTTGGTTTTCTACTTTGTAAAATGGTAATACGTGTCCAGCTCATCTCAGAAGGTAATTGTGAAAACTTAATGAGGAAATACAGATGCATGGAGGTGATTTGTAACCTTTAGAGAATGTTGCATAAACTGCATTAAAGTCATATATTATTGCTAATCATGATTTTTTCTAAGCTAGAGGTAATCATTTTATGGCCCAGGATTTACATGATATAGATTTAAGAAAATTTAATTTAAGGTGAAAAGATAAATGAGAAATAAATGCTAAGAAAATAGCTATAAAATGTACTAGCGGAAGGATTTTGTATTGTTTTGCTTTTAAGGACAGAGTAGAAAAATTAAAAGGGTCAAGGAAAACATACAAATACTCATGCAAAAGGCTTTTTGAAAAATCTCTGTGCTAAATAAAAATTTCATCTCTAACATTTTTGAGGTCCTTAAAAATGAAGAGAAAAACATCACATGAAGTTCCACAGGAGCCTCGTAATTAAAGGAGAGTCAGTCGAGGCCAAGGTGATCCAAAGAGAAATATGTTCCCTCCATGCTGAGTGAATTTTAAACAGGTGTTTGCAGGTATCAATAAAGCTAATGTTAAGAGGAAATAGAAAAACAACGAGACCTCAGAGTATTCAGCAGAGACTGAAATTGCAACAAACTAACCCCCTACACTCACTATTAAAAGCTCATTAACTCCCAGCTGTTCATCCATTAGGCTGAGAAGAAGAAAAAGCGCATGCCCTAGCTGTCACATATTTATACCAGAGGTTTTCATCTCATAAAAAGGAGAGAGAGGGAAGATAAGGAGAAGATAACAATCATAATTATCTCACCAGGCTGTGGAGAAAGCTGTGCTAAGTACAATAAACCTCTCAGGCAATAAAGTCAGATAATGTCCAAAGTCTGTCATGTAAAGAAGAAGAGCAGAAGTTGGATGATGCCCACTGGCATCACGGGTCTCGTCCTTGAGCCTTTCAGAAACCAGATCCCCATGACTTACCCCAACAGGTCACATCTAATCTGTACTACAAGCAGAAATACCTGCAAATGAAGTATTTTTCACCAAGCTATTCACTATGGGACACAGTCTTTGACTACAACATTAAATTAAAAGAGGGCACAGGAACACAAATCAAATTTAAAGCAATCTGTCCTTAAAGAGGGATGGAATGGAGCTGCTTCTTGTTGATAAGGCTTCTAGGCCAGAGCTCAAAATCTGGTAACTTGTAAAATGATTCCAGCCCACAGGTATTGTGTTTGGCTCAAGGATCCTAAAGGAATTTAATTTCTTAGTTGTCAATATTTAAAAGTCAAGAGATTTAATTCAATGGTCTATCTCCAGCTTGCCTGACAAAATTGGAAGACTGCAATGCTAGGCCTACATTTGCCTATTTCAATTAGAAACAAGTCTTAAGTGTTTGAGGTTTTTTGACCCTTGTTATAGTCCCAGAAGCAGAAAGACTTAAAAATAAACCTTCTGTATATAAATGTCATGCTATGGTGTAACAGATGGATCCTTTTTCCCAGCTCTTTTTCACTATGTAGCCTCTCTATGAACCTAGCCTCACCTATCTGGCTGAATGCCTACATTTCTTCTCTCTCACCACCTGGCCACCTTGCTCCTCCTCAAACATGCCAGTCACCTTCTGAGTCAGGACATCTGCACTTGCTGTTCCCTCACCTGGAACATTCTTCCCCCCAGAATTCATCAGTACTGGCTCCTTCACCTGATTCAAGTCTTTACTCCCACGTTGCCTTCCAAGAGAGGTCATCCTTGACAACCCAATTTAAAAGTCCAACTCTGATCCCAGCTTTATTTCTTCCTGGAGAACTCATGACACATGCCATAGTTTATTTGCTTATTTATTGTCTATTTTCTCCCACCTATGATGTTAGCCTCAAGAGGGCAATTTTTTTTTCTTTTGTCTACTGCTCTATCATCAATTGTCTGGTGAATAACAGTGCCTGGCACATAGAAAGCACTGAAAGAAAACAGTCATTCAATGAATTAAATGTTTCTCCTCAGAAAACAAAAAGCACACACTTAACACATACACGTATGTAATAATGAAACCATGATTACTCCACACCTCTAAAATGAGAGTACAATGTATCATAGCCCTAAAAGAAATGCTAAAGGATATTTTTCATGCTGAAGGGAAATCCTAACAGAAAGAAATTTGCAACTTTATCAATAAAGGAAGAGCAATTTAAGTGGTAAATAATTACATACATATTGTCTATTTTTCTCCTCTTACATTAAAGAAAATGTGTATGGCTATTGAAGGCAAAAATTATCACATTACTTGGTGGGGTTTTTAATGTACACATCTATAATACATTTGGCAGCTATAATATAAAGGAAGGAGGATAAACAGATTTATATGCTTGAAGGCTTCTATATTTTGCTCAGTGAGTCCAAATAGCAACTTTAAAGTAGATTGTGAAAGATTAGATATGTGTATTTTAAGCCCTAATTTTTTAATCAACCATTAAAAAAAAATAATAATACAAAGAGATAGAACCAAAAAGATGATAACAAAGTATCAAAATTCACTCAACCCAAAAGAATAAAGGAGAACAAAGGAGGAAAAAGTAGTAACCTACCAAAAACAAAAAATAAACAAAAAAAAACAAAAACCCAAATAATTAAATGATAGACTTAAGTCCAAATATATCATCACATTAAATGTAAATGATCTAAGCAACTAATTCAAAGACAGAGATTATCAGATTGAATAAAATAACAATACTTGTAGTTTAATGCAGTAAGAACCCTTCATATGCTAAGGGAAAAGGACATGCTAAGTATACTCAGCTGACGTGCGTTACACAGTCAATTCTGAGATGGAAGTTCACCGTCCCATTCATAGGGAGATGGAAATCCCCTGAATCCCCTAGTACAAATGACCTTAAATTAGACATGAGTCTGGAAGCACTGCAACCAGGGAACAAATTGTTACAATGCCAAAGAAGTAAAGTAAAATGGCTGCAACCATTGGATCTGCAAACTTGGGGCAAAGTGGGGAGAGTATAAGCCAGAAATAGCAATAAATTTAAAGGATCTCTCCCACCTTTTGTACAAGTTTAGCATTAAGAAACTAAGAAAGCAAGACTCAGGAACCCTACTCTGGCAAGTTTTGGCTCTAATATCCATGCCCACTACCAACAAACACACTGATTTACTTTTAAGTATTTATGGGCAATGCCAATGTGGGTATTAGCTTAGTAGGAGAGTAAGTCAGGTGTGTAACAGATGGAGACTGTTATCAGAGACATGTGACTCAAAGAGGAAGGAACATGGTAAAACAAGGTCATTGTGGCTGGAGGCATCTCGGTACTATGGACTGATCTTAGGCCACAGGGTCCAATAAAGGGCTCCACCCTAAAGACCTGACTATACATGGCCCAAGGGCCACTGGTCACAATGGTCTTGCTCTCTGTTCAATCAAAGTGTTACAGGTTGAGTTGTGTCCTCCAAAAAGATATATTGAAGTCAGTACCTAAGAATGTGTGCTTGTTTGGAAATAAGACTTTTGCAGATATAATCAAGTTAAGATCAAGTCTAATCTAAAAGACCCGTGTCCTTACAAGAGGAGGAAAATGCCAAGTGAAGACAGACACACAGAGTGTAACAATGGAGGGCAAGACTGCAGTTATCCAAGGAACACTTGGGGCTATCAGAAGCTGAAGAGGCAAGGAATGATCCTCCCCAAGAGCCTTCAGAGGGAGTATGGCCCTATGAACAAGCTGATTTTGGACTTCTAGCCTCCAGAACTGTGAGAGAAAAACTTTCTGTTATTGGCAGCCATCTAGTTTATGGTACTTTGTTAGGGCAGTCCTAGGAAACTAATACCGCAAAGGGCGACATTTCTCTTTGGAATATATAATCACTTCAAGAAGAAAAGATAAGGTTTTGTTTCCATTAGAAGAACACCCAAGAAATAAATCATTCCCTGCCTCACACCTTTGTCTGATGCAGGCATCTCAGGGTTTTTAAAAGCCTAGGAAGTAAATGAGAACAGCCATATAACCTAAATAGGTATAAAAACAAATGGAAAGTCCTGTATCTGAGGTAGTGGCAGCTTCTCAGCTCTGCATATACTAAACTTCTGTTAGAAACAAGAAATTAAGATTCTGATGTGTATATTTTCAGACAGTGAAACACTGTGCAGGCTGAATACAGCACCTATTTGGGCCAAACACGGCCCACAAGCTATGAGCCTACAATCCCTTCTGTCAATCACACCCTGTACCCCAAGGCAGAGACTAAGATTCTAACAAAACCCTGGAACTGGCAGGAAAGTCATAGTACTTTCAATACTTAAGAACCTACCCGTGGATTTCACTAGTTGTCTGGACTTTTTGAAGTTATTAAACACTCTTAATTTTTCTTAGAAACATCCCATCAATATCCATCCTTGCAAGCTCATTTCACTCATAAAATGAAATGCTGGACTGATACCACATTATTAAATAGTACTTACGAAGGTTACGAGGTTAATGGACAAAAAACCCTTAACTCATCATCATTAGTAGAGGGAAATTATAAATTATTAATCTTATTTCTGTTTTTTGATTGAGAACATTAGCTATGATTACATATATGGACTCACCCACTGACAATCATTTTTTCAATCAATGAGTTGAGGGAATTTTTCTAAGAGAGAACTGAAATTTCAAAGTTGATGGCACATATCCTGATGTCGTGGTCTGGTACATGGCCTGGATATCAAGATTTTTAAAAGCTCACCAGATGGTCCTAGTATGGAGCAAAGTTTGCAAACTTGTACAATAGAAAATAGAATGAAAGACTTTTTCTAACACTTGGGTAGTATTTGTTTCAAATTCAAATTATAATGTACTTATACCCCAAAGATAATCTCCTCAAAGCTTTCAACTTCTCAGGAAAACAATCAGATTGATTTATGCTGTCTCTTGCGCTGTTTTAGCTGATAAAAAAAAATCTTCTGGGTTACTAAATTGGTCTAAAGTTTCCCATGTCATTGTGTAATTATTTTTCTTTGCACAGGCAATAATTTCTATCTTAGGTGTTTTCAAATTAACCAGATTAAAAGAATACCAATTAACTGTGCACAATATGTGTTCAGAGGATGGATACAACTTTGCTTCTACTCCTAATGAAACTGAGACCTTTCATCTCAAATTCAAGCAGAATCTCAACCACTAAAATGAAATGAGTTTGATATTTTCCTATTTCTATTAAATTGATGGCCATCTACACACAGGTAAAAAGCCTCCTCATTCTCTTCATTATCCCTGTACAGCTGCACTACTGCTTCTGGGAGATCAACGGGTTATAGTGTCTCTTAAGAGTGGGATTACATCTTTCCTATATTTCTGCTGTTGTTATTCTTGACTTCGCAAAGCATCTCAAACTTTGGCAGGCAAATACAGGCAGTTTATCTCTCTCTCATTTGAGGGAAGTGGAAACCAACTTATCCAAATCCTACACTGGGAGATAGATCTGCGGATGAGATTATGTGATTCAATTCAGAAAAAGACACATTCCCCCAACACTTACTAAAAAAAAAAAAAAAAAAAAAAAAAAGTATTATTTTTAAATTCCACTAAGCGGATTGTGTAATTAAGGAATACTGGGCCAGTAACTGCACCAAGATGATCATCGGTCTACTGAAAAACACCCTCTGTTTTAATTGCTCTCTTGTCATTCGTTTCAGGGTTTGGTTTTGCAGCAAACTGTTTCAGATAAGCAATCCTATTTGGTGGTTTGTAGCTAGGCAGCCCAATTCGGAAATCCAACTGCCACTTATACAATGATTAGTCATAAAGCTAAATGGCAAAAATGGCATGTTAATTTCGAGCTGATATTTGAGCAAGAGAACATTAAAAACATTTAGCATAAGCCAAAATGCTCTCTACTGTAAGAGTTAGCTGAACTTCATGGAGAGTTAACAGTTACAATCTTTTGCAAAAGGAAAGAGACTTTGAGCCAGTTCTTTAAAAAAGGGAGCTGCCATTTTTATTGCCGTGCTTGAGTTGTGGATTTTAAAAACTGCATCACGCATGCAAGTTTAATTCACTCTTGTAACAATGAATCAAATGTAGGCATAGACAGAGGGATTCCAAATCAGATAAAATGAAATTCAGAAAACGCCATCTCTTTACCTGCCGATCTAAAAAATAACTCAAGATGTAGCCTTACTGTGTTTAATGGCATAATCAAAAAATGTGTCAGGACACTGGAATTGCAAAGCTGCTTCACTTTACACCCTGTCCCCGATGACTCATTTAAAAGTGGGCAGGTTGTCAGAATCGATGGGACATAAACACCTTTCATTCCCTGAGGAGCTGCTAGGATCCTGACCCGTGCCACCCCCTATTTTTTTAAACTCCTCTCTTTGGAATACAAGGTTTTCTTAAAAATTCTAGTATCTTTCACCAAGCTTTGGTAGGCCTATGATTATTTATTTTGTCATTGATGAGAATATGAAACTCATGTTATAAGGAGTCAATGACCATGAATATAAGCTAAGGGGATTAATTTGCTTCATTTTCTTTACCCTCTATTTGCCCTTTGTTTTCCACCCTGGCTGTTCTCACTTCTTCCTTGGTCATTTTAAAAGCCATAGGTTAATATAAACATGGCCGTATGTTACTCATGTTAAATATATGCTGTTAATACAGAGTAACCAAAAATGACCTTAAAGACCCTCATTGTCAGTTAATACAAGTAACAGGGACAGCTCTGGTCTTCAGATGATTTTCTCCTTTCCCGCCCTGCCCAGATGACCACAGGTCTGCTCTCCAGCTTTGTTAACCCTTCCAAATCACTTCTTTCCATTTTCCTTGGCTCCCTCCTTCCTTCACACTTCTTTCAAAATGCCACACTAAGTATTGATCTCAATAGTAAATAGCTTAGGCCTCTCTGCAAATATCAGTGCCAAGAATATCCGTCAATCATGGCAGGTGGAGGGCGAGGGGTTGGTATATACACTCCACACTGCAGAAAGCATGATGCAACCCCATTAATGAATGTGACCCAGCAATTCTGATTCCCTTCATTATTAATAATCACCCACTTAACACCACCAAGGCAAAGAGTAGTTGAAATTGGCTCCATCATAACACAAAGATGAAAAACAATACAGTTACTGCGGAATTAAGGGCAGATACAGTTGAAAAAACATACTCTACTAAGAGTTATAAAGCCTAAACTAAGCCTTTGCTTTTGAATCATGTTTATGCTTCACTAGCAAAATCACCATTAATTTTGAAACCTTACATTGCTATAATTGCTTTACTAGCATTGAAAGACATACTTGGGTTTTCACAGTGATTCACTCAAGAACCACAGGTAAGAAAAAGAATAAGCATAAACACACTTTTCCGGCACAAGTGTTTCTTTGGATGTGTAGGTTACTGAGGAATTACAACAAGGAGCTGAAGGTAGTGAACTTATAGCAGAAGCTGGTTTTCTGATGTGCTTTTGCATCTCTATTTTAGAGAATAAAGACAGGTGTGTCAGTCCACGAACTACAAAATAAATTCCAAAGGCTCCCTTTTTCAACAATAGGTATTTGAAGCCTACTGTGCATCAGATGCTGTTTTAACACTCGGGATATAGCTCTGAGCAACAAAGACCTGGTCCCCATCCCCACGGAGCACACAATCTTTTCTACTCCATTCACTGGATGAATCTGACAGTAACAAGAGACATCACACCACTGTGTATTGTCAGAATTACAAACCATTTTTACCAATGTGCATACACACTTCAAGGGCTGAGGCCAAATAGTAAGGCCTCAACACATGAGACTATCAAATGCATCATGGCGGAAAGAACCAGGGTATGCAGATTCTATTTTTCAGGGGGGGGGGGGGCTTTATGAAATAGGGAAGTTTTGAGCAAGGTTTATTGGGAAGGAAATGAACATGGAATACTATTCTGTGTGTGGCAAATTGGTGCTGTGATTTAGTCAAACTCAGGTGGCAAAATTGACAAGAGAATAATTTTACTTAACTGGGACAACAAATAAGTTGACCATGGTATTAGGCAATCGTTTCCTCTACTTCATGACACTCTCTGTCCTACATGTATATTCTGGTAGGGAGATTACATGCACACACAAGCCAATCATGCTCACTCTTCCACACTCGGTCACCAGACCTGACAATACTATTTCCCAGCTACCTCCTAAATCCATCATGACAGACTGCAAAATTGGCCACAGATTTCTCCCCTCCTTTTATTTATGCCCTTGCAATGGACTTTGTAGCTTCTCCCAGCAAGAGGTATCTGTTTCTATCTCTGAATCCAGGATACATACCTATGACTTACTTTGGCCAGTGGGACATTAGCAAGCATTTGAGTGGGACTTGCACATTGAGACTTGCCTTCTTGCTGTTCTTTTAACACAGTCAACATGTGAACAAGTCCAGCCGCCCTATTATCACTCAAAGCCAACCAACCTCAGACATCTACGTGGAGCCATCCTGATCATTCAGCCCCTAGGAGACCTGCTAAATGACCACAGACACACAAGCAGGTGAACACACAGGCACCCCAATCATACTCTGTTGAGCCTGGCACAAACCAAGACAACTGCCAAGAATTTCAGGCTAAACAACGGCTGTTGTTTTAAGCCGTATGTTTTGAGGCAAAAGCTTCTACATTGACTTACTCATCTCCTTACTCGGCCATCATAATTTCTCGCCTACAGTATTGTCTTCCATTTTGCCCTCTCCAACCATTCTCCGTGATATGGCCAGAACAATCTTTCAAACTATACAAATGAATGTGTATTATATAAACTACATGTATATGAGGCAACTGTCTGGGTCAGTCAGTGGAACGTGCAACTCTTGATCTTGAGGTTGTGAGTTCAAGCTCTACACTGGATGTAGAGATTGCTTACAAATAAAATCTTAAAAAATAGATACATATACACACATACACATATACAATATATGTATGTATTTGATGAACAGAATGGTGTGTT
This sequence comes from Panthera uncia, assembly GCF_023721935.1. Lineage (NCBI taxonomy): Eukaryota > Metazoa > Chordata > Mammalia > Carnivora > Felidae > Panthera > Panthera uncia. Next base: position 34,582,388 of record NC_064816.1, read on the forward strand.
GCAAATGTTTAACAACCATCTCAGAGGCAGGAAAGGTGGATGATTTGTGGCATTTGCTAATTTCCATGGTGTAACCAGTCCTCCATGGTGGATTTCAAGCTACCAGGGTTTAAAAATTTGTTTGCCAAAGTCTTACAAAGTGAATCACCAGTTTTCAAAGCCAGTATACACCCCGGTCTTGTACAACACTCACTCTTCCCTCCTTAAAAAAAAAAAATTTTTTTAAGTAGGCTTCATGCCCAGCGCAAAGCCCAATGTAAGCTTGAACTCATGACTCTGAGTTCAAGACCTGAGCTGAGATCAAGAGTGAGAGTCAGACGCCTGGGGTGCCTGGGTGACTCAGTCACTTAAGCGTTCCACTCCCAATTTCAGCTCAGGTCATGATCTCACAGTTTCATGAGTTTGAGCCCTGCATCAGGCTCTGCACTGACAGCACAGAGCCTGCTTGAGATTCTCCCTCTCTTTCTGCCCCTCCTCTACTTGCATCTCACTCTCTCAAAATAAAAAAAAAAAAAGAACAAAAAAACCCACACAATATGTCAAAATTCAATGGTTTACTCCATTCCTTTAAAAAAAAAAGTCAAGCGTTTAACTGACTGAGCCATCCAGGTGCACGCTCTTTAAAACTTTTAATGGATAAAATCCAAAATCCACAGATTACAATTCTTAGCTACCCGAACAAATTCATGTGTCCTGGAAATCACAAAATAGACAGAGAAACACTTCAGTCAGAATTTTATTTTGCCCATACAATTAAATTTTAATCTACTGCCAACATTTTTAATTCCCCAAGTATGAAATGAGAAACTCTTGAAAAACCAGACAATCTAGCATCGTAGATTGGAGCTCAGAGGACAAAGACACTTGACACCGGTTTGAGTGTTTTGATTCATAATCCCTGCCCCCACAGCTTGTACCAATTCTGGCTTACTTCTTGTTATTATGCATCCTCCTAGACACAGGAGTTTGAATATGGTGTATAAAACTTTCTGAGCCTTTCTACATCCTTCAATAGGCAATATTCCATTCAGCTTATTCTAAATTCTCCACACTTATGTGTAGGTAATTCCAGGACTGATGTTAAATAACACCTCCTCATGGAAGACCTTGCAGAACCCCCTGACTAAACGTTCCTGTTACACTCTCCCATTCCTTCTTTATTGTTAACATTCATCGTGCTTACAGCGACCTGTGAAATGCCAGTGTCCCCCTCTACATTTTAAGTCCCTCAGAGCAATGATCAACACTTCAGTACTCAGCACACATGGTCTGAGAGACAAATATACTTTAAATGTTCATTAAGTAAAAGAATAGATTCCACAGATAATCAGATAAACATGATTTTGTGCAGAGATTCCCACAGGAAGCGCTTGGAAAAGAGGTAAAAAAAAAATTAGCTAGACATTCAAGAATAGCTGTAGATACAAAAAGCAGAGAGGGCAGAAAGCATTCTAGATGGGAACAGCTTCTACAGTTGTGAGCTTTGGACCGCCCAGCATCTCAATGCCAGTAACAGCCTGATCTTCCTTTAGTGAAAGACCCTTCCTTTCCCAGGCTCAACCTGGTGACTCAGGTAGGATCCTACCTTCCAGCTCCATGTACAGACCTTATGACCCAGATCTAAGAGGTCAGTGCCTTGCATTTAGCCAAGTTCATGACTCAGTCCTACCTAAAGCAGGCCCAGTTAGAGCTAACCTGGTCTTACACCCAACTGATGAGTTTATTGCTCTGTCCCAGAACACTGAAACTCCTAAGGACAGAAGGTTTGAGCTACTGCTGTCATCTTGCCACCACATGGAACCAGAAAATAAAGGTAAAATCCACAGGAGAGCAGAGGCAAAAAACAGACAAAAAGTGAATCCTGGAGCTCTTGTTGGAAGGTCAGTCAGGCTATAATGACAGCAAGCTCTGCCTTCACAAGGGTACCTTCCATCCATGATTTGTTGTTGGCTTCAGACACATTGGATAAGTTACTGCCACTTGGAAAGAAAGCTAAGTAAAAAAAGGATCCTTATGACCAATGTTATAAAAGCTCAAGACCCTGAATAAACCACATGCTCATTGCAGGGGGTTTATAGTCAATGATTAGGGGATGAGGCTGAAAAAGAAAAAAAAAAAAAAATGGCCAAACTATAGACAAAGACCTGATTATAGGAATCAGACACCTTACTAGTTCCAAAAAGAAGGGTGCTACACAGTATTTTTAAAATATCTATATACAGAATAAAATTGTATATTGCCTTTTTCAGAAAAGCAAAAATAAAATGGAAGTCACACAAAGTAAAATAGGACCAAGAAAAATCATAAAATATATAAGTATCAGCAAATTTATTGTAATTAAGTTTAAATAGGAGCTGAGCTGGGGCGCCTGGGTGACTCAGTCAGTTGAGCATCCAACTCTTGGTTTTGGCTCAGGTCATGATCTCGTGGTTTGTGGGTTTGAGCCCCACATCGGGCTGCCAGTCAAGAGCCTGCTTGGGATGCTCTCTCTCTGTCCCTCCCCAACTCCCACTCACTCTCTCTCTCTCTTTCTCTCAAAATAAATAAATAAACTTTAATAAATAAATAAATAAATAAATAAATAAATAGGAGCTGAGATTCCTGGTAATCAGGGTAAACGTTTATGTTCTAGACAACAGGGAACCATCCATCAAAGGATTTTTGAACAGAGACACGTTAGGAATACTTGGTAGGCAGAATAAAACCAAACCTTCCCCTTGCCCCACTCCACCCAACAAATGTCCACATCCTAATTCTCAGAACCTGTGAATAGGTAACCTTACCTGGCCAAGGGACTTTGCATGTGTGAATAAGTATCTTGAAATGGGGAGAAAGGTCTGGATTATTCTGGTGGGCTCAATAGGGTCACAGGGTCATTCTAAGAGGGAGGCAGGAAGCTGAGAGTCAGAGAGAAGGCGATGTGACAAGGGAAGAAGAGGCAGAAGAGGCCAAGTCATGAGAGGCCATGGCCAAGGAATGAGACAGAGAAAGGACAAAGAAACAGATTTACCTCCCAAGCCTCCAGAAACAACCAGCCCTGACAACACCTTGATTTTAGGACCTCTTATCTCCAGAACTGTGAAATGATACATGTGTGTTGTTTGGAGCAATTATGTTTGTGGTATAAAGCCAGTGGTCTTACAGACACTCTATCCTGGCATCACAGAGCCAAGCTTTTCAAAACAGAAGGAAGCACGGAGTGATTCTTGCACAGCCCAGCAGTTCTGCCGATAGGAAAAAATGGAGCCACAGAGCGGCTAGGCAACCTGCCCAACCTCAGAAAGAGTGACTTCCCTGCCTCGCTGTTCACACTCCCCTCCAACAGGTGTGCCCCATGCTTGTTTCTCAGCTCTCCAAGGCCTGGCACCAGAATGGGGAGGCTGCCTTTTGAAGAATTTCATTAAGGTGCGTTTGAAAGCTTGTCAAAACTTAAAGAGCAGAAGAAAAGCAAGTTCTTCTGCCAGGTACATATTCCACAAATTTAATGAGAACCAGAGCGCATGAAAAAAATGTGTTGGAATTATCATTAATGAGACGTGGAATTGAAAAGAGGCTAAGGAGAGGGCAAAGTTATAAGATCAAAAACAGGGGACATCAGCTTTGTCACCAAAGCCATAGGTATGTGGCAGGCATCCGAGGGGAAGAGCACAGATGCCTACCTTTTGACAGTTGCAAAGCTAATTGGGCTTTCACGTGTTGAATGGCCACCGCAGCCTGGCACAAAAGAGCCCACCATTAATTTGGGTGGCCACTCTCTTAGGATGCCAGAGTTGCACAGCCAGAACTGTCATGCATTTAAGTTCCAGAAAAGGTCACCCATCATCCCAGGGTCATTAATTTTACTTTTATGGAGACAGTACATGAAAATGGTATTTATTAATCATTTTTTTTCAACGTTTTTAATTTATTTTTGGGACAGAGAGAGACAGAGCATGAACGGGGGAGGGGCAGAGAGAGAGGGAGACACAGAATCGGAAACAGGCTCCAGGCTCTGAGCCATCAGCCCAGAGCCTGACGCGGGGCTCGAACTCACAGACCGCGAGATCGTGACCTGGCTGAAGTCGGACGCTTAACCGACTGCGCCACCCAGGCGCCCCTAATCATTTATTTTTTTAATCATGGGACATGTCGATTTCCAGGTGAAACACACACCCATATCCCTCTCAACCAAAATATTAAGAAGACTTACTGTTTTGCTGAAGCACCCCTGTTTTATTGTGTCAATTTATCTAATTGACCATCACCTTGTAGTTATGAATGAGCTCTGGAATCCCTATGAATTTTGCTGCAGTGTTTTGGGCAATATACACGTACAGGTTGGAAACCAATTAAATCTCTTTTCCACTAATAGCTGTTTGTGGCTTATGTGAAAAGTATATTAAGAAGCTTCTTAGAATCTTAGATTAACAAGCTTCTTAGTTCTTTATACTTCTCCATTCACAGCACAAGCTATGGTGGTGCTTTGCTTGCTATAAGTATCTGGTGATAGCAACAAGAATGTGGCCCCTAAAACCATTTTTACCTCCCACCCATCTATCACACCAATTCAATTAGGTCAAGTCTTAATTCCATGATCCAGACCAGAAGTTGGCAACCTTTTTCTCAAAAGACCAAACAGTAAATATTTAGACTTGGAGGGCCAAGAAGCAGGATAAAGGATATTTCCATGCCTAAATAATCATTTAAATTGACCTTTTAAAAATTTAAAGTATGAGGGGGCCTGGGTGGCTCAGTCGGTTAAGCGTCTGCCTTTGGCTCAGTTCATGATCTCACCAGATGAGTTTCAGCCCCGCGTCAGGCTCTATGCTGACAGCTCAGAGCCTAGAGCCTGGAGCCTGCTTTAGACATTTACGTACAAGAGATTTTTCAAAATGACAGGAGGGAGATTACACTGTATTCTTACCCTGTTACAAAATGATAATAGCGGTATTAAGCAACAGAGAAAACTATTCTAATGGATATCACCAGTTAGCTAACTTTTATAGGCACTTTTTCCTTCTCTAATTGACATTTTATAAATGGAAGCTGCTTCGTAAGTGTTCCATTTTGATTTGTACCAATCTGTTGACATTGCACATGAACTGGAAGAAAATATGGAGCCTTCTGCTTCAAGTATCTTAATTTACATGCTAATCAGAAGGTCAAAATGAATCTTTGTCATGTTTAGAGCCCTGAACATTGGCCCAGAAATAAAAGGCAGCCTGGTGATTCTTTTTTTTTTTTTTTCTTTTGCTGGCAGGAAGGAAAATCTTTTTTTAAAAAAAGGAGCCATTGATAACAATGGAGGTTTAGGACGACAAAATCTAGTGCATTAGAAAATAAATACTGTGGAAACTGCTTTGGTACAATGAGTATGACTGTGTTTCAGTTGAAAATTGTCCTTCATTCCAATAGCAGTGGAGCAGCAGATGGCCTGAAGTTACCACAAATATGGAAGCTCTAGAAGTACTCTGCTTTGAAGAGCAGCCAAAACACAACAATGTTGAACAACACAGAGCACACAGAGAACCGTCTGACACATGCAGAAGAATGAGAATCCCTTCTCCACAGCATAAGATTTCTAAGCACAGTAGAACACCCGAGACATCACCCAGCTTTTCCATGCAGCAGTGACGCATGTGGAAGCCCCATTCTTAAAGGTTACATGACAAGGAAGTTAGCCTTTCTTTCTTTCAATTAAATTACCACATTTTCGCAATACAGAACCGGAAAGAGAATTTCAAGGGCTTTCTTTGGCAACTTGCTGTCAAAATCCCCTCTTACTCTTAAGATGAAAAGCTGTACAACGCAATGGACAATTCTAATGGGTTGGTTTGCTTTAGCTTATGTGTAACTTTCCACCATTCTCTAGATACTGCGACTTTTTTCCTTGCTTATATCTACCTAACTGGATACCTGAAATGCCATTCAAAAAGTTCTTCATTGCTGAAATTACAAAGGGAGCTCATTTTCTTTTTTTTTTTTTTTAACATTTATTTATTTTTGAGACAGAGAGAGACAGAGCATGAACGGGGGAGGGGCAGAGAGAAAGGGAGACACAGAATCGGAAGCAGGCTCCAGGCTCTGAGCCATCAGCCCAGAGCCCAACGCAGGGCTCGAACTCACGGACCACGAGATCGTGACCTGAGCTGAAGTCGGACGCTTAACCGACTGAGCCACCCAGGCGCCCCAGGGAGCTCATTTTCTATGTACTGCAGCTACTGTCGCAATATTCTGTAGTTACCAGGCTTCAGCAAATAAATACATGTGAGATCCACATCCATCTACTTGTTAATGCCTACTATTTACTGTACTAAATAACTAGAGATACAGAAATGCATAACTTAGAACAATACTCCTTTCCCTGTGTTTCTAGAGAATTGGTTTGAAACTGCTATCTTCTCTAGATCTGAACGGTAAAAGGAGGAGTGCAACATCCCTGATCCGTAACTCCGTCCTGGGCAAGGTTGATTTGTTCACAAGTGCCACGTTGATGTGACCATCACCCATTCAAGGGGTATGACGAAGGCCGAGACCTGCCATGATGATTTATGTGGAAAAAGAGTGACTGGCAACTACTCTGCCAAGGGTGAGTCCCAAGAAGAAGACTAGGGTGGGGAGGGAAGCATCAACAAGTCTGGCTGGGCTGGAGGTCTGAACCTCAGTCTCTAACCCTATTTTACTGATGTTTTGATTTTTCTCTTGTTTTCTCTTGTTTTTCATTAGGTTCAGTAAGTGGAAAAAAGAGGGATAGGACTCATTGTATCAACAGATAAGATGCCTGCCCTCAAGAAGCTGAGAGCCTTTATTTTTTGGTGTTTTGCAAACATTATTTATATATTTAGACCATGAGTAGAAAACAACGTCTAGCCCACTTCTTCAAGAAACATGAATTCAATGTATCCCTTTGAAGAAACTACTGACCCATATTTCAAGGCACCTAAAAATGTAGTCTCTGGATAAGTCAATACATAAAGGGCATTAGGTACATATAAGATAATATAATTATTTGAAAACAACTCACAAACAACCAATCGGGTACACGGTATCTTGAATTTGGATGACTGTAAGTACATGATAACATTTTGAACATTGCAGAAAAGCAATATGCCAGTGACCTGGACAGTATTTTATTTTACAGTTTATGCCCTGGCAATCAGGGGGCAGAGAAAAACACTTCCACTGAAGTCTGTGACACAGTATTTTCTTTCTAAGAGAAAAATGGCTTTCCTCAAATTCACTAGTCAGTAGCAGACACTATTCTACTGGTTCTCACGCACTATAATTGTCTGATTTAAAAACTGTCAAAGGCATCAAATAAGAAAATATTTTACTTTAAGTGACATTTCTAAGGAAGGACAAATAAGCCCTAACCATTTACTTTGCCAGTCTTATTTATCTAAAGCATGTATTATATACGGTGGTTAAGCTTTTATTATAAAAAGCTTACCACCCAGGACTTGGCCAAGAAGATATAAGCTTTACATGTAGGATTTGGCCAAGAATGCACAGACTGATGATATACAAGTGTCATAAAGAGTTGTTTAATGAATGCTAGCAAGTGCCAGAAACTATTCTAGAAGCTGTGAATAGAAGAGTGAATAAAATCACTCTACAACTACTTTAGCGAGGGACAAGAAATGCTGAGTATATCAGACACGTCAATCACAACATCTACTGACTTGCTCTCTCTGTTCACATTCAATGCTCGATCATCTTGTGCCTCATTTCCTACAACCGAATGGTCTAGCGTAGCTAATCCATAGGCTGTCTAGTGACTAAGACCTTTGGTCTGACATTAAAAAAACACCAGATGGAGTTGATCTCCTTCCACTCCCGAACTTGAACAAAGGACTGCCAAGAGATAAGGTAGTTAGCAAGGGCACTTGAAGCCAGGAGTTCATGAAGTCTGTCTTTCTGTAAGGAGGACAGCAAGGCCTTGTTAAAGGCAAATGCTAGCTAACGTTACAGCACAGCAGAAACAGGGAGCAAGCAGAAGCAATGACGAAGAGCAGTAATCCCCAACTCAGAGCCAGACTGCCCACACACAGACATTTTGGAAATGTATAGGGCAGTTCAGGTCGTCTCAGGAATTGGGTGGACAAGGGCATCTTGCAGTACTCCTGAAGTCTTGCACAGTGAAGAACTCTCGAGAGATCTACTTGAGTTTTAATATCCTGCAGTACCTTCATCTACATTGCATATAAAGGTGGAGTGCACTAACAAGTAAATGTAGGGAGGACCGTTTTGTTTTGTCCGGAGCTTTGCAAAGAGACGCTCACCATTTCAGGTAGACCTACCACCCACACAGGACTGCTTTGTGTCACGTTCTCCAACCTAATACACCTCTGCTGGTTTGCGTCTGAAGCTGTTACATTCAGAGATTCCACAGAGTGTTAAAGTATCTGATAACATCATGCCCTCTGATGCTGTCAGGCCTGAGCATTTACATATTGAATACAGATCATTCTATTCCTTTTGGTTTCTCCTTCATAATAGGGTAAGGCATAGTACTAGAGAGTTTTTCTTTAGTTGTGTGTATAAGTAGATTGTACTCTTGGTGAACTTTGGCTTAAGTCAGTAAAGGAGGTACTGAAAAATATTTCTTGGAAAAAAAAAAGAATTGAGATGGGGTTGAAACCAGTCAGAACAGAGGAGGAGGAACATACAGGAGAAAGGGAGTGTTCTAAGACACAGGCACTCACATCCATGAGCAAGCCTCTAAAAATGGCCCTTTCAAGGCTTCCAGCTGGCCCTGGACCTTCAACTCCCCCACCCAGGTCAGGCCATTGCAAATACCTCTTGCCCCCTGTCCCATGACCCTAATATTTATCCAGCCACCATAACAATCATCCTAAAATGATCATTACTAATGTCTTTCCAAAGTTCCAAGTTATCTTAAAGTGTTCACAATCTAGACCCAACAAATCTTCCTAAAATAACTTATTGCCTACTCAAGCCCTCTCAATGAGCCGCCCTAATCTACACTTTTCCCTAAATAGATCACAAGCTGTCTCAAAACCCATCTTCATACCTTCTGGTTTCCCTATGGCAAAGCCTATTCTCAGCTAATTCTAAACCTTTTATCTTTCCCTTATGTTTCAATACAAATCCCATATACAGAAGTCGTAAGTGATCATTTGTCTTCTAAATATCTAGAGGGAGCCACGAGGTATGACACAGCAGGCCAAATAGGGTATGTGACACTACAATAACAACCTGCCCCCAAATCTCATGGGCTTACAACAATAGTTTCCTTCTCACTTATGTTAAACATCCGATGTAGATCAACAATGCTTCTGTTCCAGGTCATTCATTTTCATTCTAGAACACAAATTAAGGGAGCAGCCTTTATCTTAAACATGGCTGCTCTTCATGACAGAGAGAACAAAGAACATGGGAATTTTTTTTTTTTTTTAACGTTTATTTATTTTTGAGGAGAGAGACAGAGCATGAGTGGGGGAAGAGAGAGAAAGAGGGAAACACAGAATCTGAAACAGGCTCCAGACTCTGAGCTGTCAGCACAGAGCCCGATGTGGGGCTCGAACTCACGGACTGCGAGATCATGACCTGAGCCGAAGTTGGACGCTTAACCGACTGAGCCACCCAGGCGCCCCTAGAACATGGGAATTCTTAATAATTCTTAAGATTTTTACTCAGAAGGTGCATGTCACTTCAACTCAGATTTCACTGGCTAAAAGCAAACCATATGACCAAACATGATGTCATAGACGCAGGGAAGGAAAGGGCAACAAATAGTTTCAAAGAATATTAAAATCTTTAATAAGTGAATCAGCTTACATAGTGAACACTTCCTAGCAATACTTTCATACCTCTAGTTTACAGGGTTCATGCTCAGCAACAAGTCATTCATTGGTACTCTATTCTAATAGGATGATAGCAGTGGGTTTGAACATGTTTAATTAATTTTTTTAAGTTTATTTATTTGAGAGAGAGAGCATGAGTAGGGGCAGAGAGAGAGGAATAGAGAATCCCAAGCAGGCTCCACACCGTAAGCATAGAGCCTGCTATGGGGGGTCGAACTCATGAACTGTGAGACCATGACTGAGCTGAAATCAAGAGTTGGATGCTTAACCAATGGAGCCACCCAGGGGCCCCAGATTTGAACATTTAAAGTGTAAGTCGAAGCCCTGAAAGAACAGTGATCAATATAAATCAAAACCAATATCTCTTGGATTGCCATTTTGTGAATTTAGTTAACCAATGCAATTAAGTTCTACTACAATAAAATACGGTAGACATGAATTTATAGTGCACTTTAACAGTATGGAGATTATAGTTATTTGTCTAGAAACATGATTTGTTACCAATATCATATGGCTGGGTGGGGTTTTTTTTTGCATTTTTAAAATATACAAATTTATAATAGGGAGATAGAAAATACTACAATCTTACTACATGCAAAAAGTTAGGAAAAATGAAATCCTCCACAATTAAACAAAATGTGAAAAACTTCATTTCAAAGTGAGTAAGCCATGGAAACTACAAACTGGTCATGCTATGCCACAGGAAGGTGTCCATATAGCTGGAATGCGGACGCCCAGTGACTTCGTTAGTACCGTGGAAACCGATTCTGCCAATTATCTTACTCACTATTGTGCTGTTGTTTTAACAGTCACCACTTACAAATTATCTTTAGTTCTATAATAATGTCATCCATACATTCAATGATGCTGAAAAACGTGGCCAAACATCCATAACTTTTGAACCACCTCCAAAATATATACCAAGCTCTTAATTTAGGAACTCAGAGCTATTAGAGGTAATACGGAGGAAATGAACACAGCATCAAGGAAACAATAAGATATGATAGCTGTAGATTTATGAGCCATGAAGTTAACTTTGTTTTTCTGGTTCTTTTTTCTCCAGGAGAAAACAAGTCCTCAAAGATACACGAATTATGAATTACACGAGTTCTTACTTATCACTCCAACAATAAACCCCACTGCCCCCCTCAATTTTAAGTCTTGCCACAAAGAGTAAGGCCATGAGGGCCCATTCACAATAACTACGCTTCTTTCAGGTGTTTTGCCCATATCCAACTTCTTACCCAAAAGAAAAATGAGAAAATATTGACATGCTTAAACCACGATAAGTACCTAACAGCGCTCTGTCTTCTATTTAAAGACATACATGGCTGTCAAATCCATCACTTACAGAGATATTTGCGAGTGCTCCTCCAGTAAATCTGCAATGAAAACCGCCTGTAGAAAACCTCTACTGGTATTAATTTTTGCAATCCTACTGAGCCTCATGTTAACAAAATAAAAATGTATTATGCTCACTCTATTTTTGTGGCAGGTGTGGAAAGCTTTGAAAAGCTACTTGTTTACTTGTGGCTGGCATAGCTGTCTTTCTAAATTATCCAGTGAAAACAAATACTGACTTTTGAAAAAAAAAATGTAATCCCGAGGATGAGTAGGATGTAAAATACTGAATCGAGTCAATGTCACTAACATCTACATGCCTACTACGTGCAAAGCAATGTGCCAGATGTAAGCCTAAAATTCTCACCCAAGGAGCTATTTAATATGCTATCAAATAAGCGATTCTCTTATGAATTCCAGCTGAAGCTCATCTGCGTATACCTCTCAGGGACAACCATCAGCACCATTTACTGGACCTTCTTATTCATTCTCAGTCAAGAAAATATTGCTAGCCACTGCTACTTATCCAAAATACCTCTAAGAGACTTCACTGAAAATCTTGCTGCATGTTTCATTCCTTTTGCAGTGTTTAAAGCTTTGCTAATATGGAATTAATATCACACTCACCTCTTTAACCCTACTGTAAAACTGTTTATTCACTAGCTCTTCTCTCCTGGTACATTAGTTTTGTTCCAATAATGTTTCAAAACCATGAGGCTTACATCAACTCACACGGATTTACCAGAATTGCATTCACCTTTTCTAAATGAAGGAATGCACTCATTTCCTAGTCCTCACGGACTTACCACCTCTTCAACCCCAGAGAATGTATAGAAGATATTCACTGGCTTTTAAGTATGAGAACCCTGGGGTTTCAGGGCTCCTGGGTGGCTCAGGTGGTTAAGCATCCAACTCTTGATTTCGGCTCAGGTCGCGATCTCACAGTTCATGAGTTCAAGCCCACATTGGGCTCTGTGCTGTCAGTATAGAACCTGCTTGGGATATTCTCTCTCCCCCTCTCCTGCTCACTCTAATAAACTTAAAAAAAGAGAGAGAGAGAGAGAGAGAGAGAGAGAGAGAGATCCTGGGGTTTCATCATACTTCCTGTTGTCTTTTTGTAATGCCCCTGCCAGGGATGCATACCTGAGGTCCTCGGGCATCAAGGGGCCCACAGTCAAAACTTGTGGGGGAGGGGATACAGGGAAAGTGAAGTTAAATGGGGAAAACAAGTTATATCTTTATTCCCCTGACCTCCCACTGAATCCAGCAGTTCCTTCAATGATGAATATAGTCAATGGAATCCAATACTATCAGCTGTACCTGAGATTTTGTCACCCAAACAATCGTGGATATTTTCATCTCACATTTCAGTTGTGTCAGACGTGCTAAAAAGTCCTTTCTGTTCACTTCTGCTTCAAAATTACAGTAGTTATTAGGCCTGCTACATGATCTTTTTAAGTGTGTTACTAAAGTTCAAATATCAGCTTAACTCTCAGTTGTTTTGATATTTGATAACTGTATTTCAGTATAATGGGTTTTCTTAGTTGTAGTATTGAACTTTATTTTATGAATTAAAAACATAATAAATTTCCTGGAGGCACCTGGCTGGCTCAGTCGGTACAGCACGCAACTCTCGATCTAGGAGTCATGAGTTCAAGCCCCACACTGGGCCTAGAGCTTCCTTTAAAAAAAATAAAATCAGGATTTAAAAAAAATGGTGAAGATGGTAAGTGGTATGTGTTTAAAAAAAAAAAAAAAAACATAATGGGTTTCCTTTGTTGTAGTAATGATTTTAATTTTGTCAACTAAAACCACAATCCAGGGGTCCCTGGGGGGCTTGGTGGGTTGAGCATCTGGCTTCGGCTCAGGTCATGAGCTGTGAGTTCAAGCCCCTGAGTTCGAGCCCCGCGTCAGGCTCTGTGCTTAGAGCCTGCTTCAGATTCTGTGTCTCCCTCTCTCTCTCTCTGCCCCCATCCCCACCACTCACGCTGTCTCTATCTTCTTTCTCTTTCTCCCAAAAGTAAACGTCTATAAAATTGTTTAAAAAAACAAACATAATCCATACGTAACTCTTTTCTGACAAAAAGAGTTCATGACTCGGAGGATGAACGCTGGTGGTGTGGTTCAGGGACAGTGCCCAGGACCAGTGAGGAAGCTAAGGCCTGGAGAGACTAAGTGGCTACTCTAAGTTATTCCCAAAAAAAGTGACAACGACAACAAAGATCATTTTTTTAATACTTAACTGTATCTCTTTCCTATTACTGTTGTAACAAATTACTTCAAATTCAGTGGCTTAAAACAATACCAACATTATTTTTATCGTTCTGCATGTTGGAAGTCCAAAACAGGTGTAATTGCATTATAATCCGCATTGACAGGGCCACATTCCTTCTGGAGGCTCCAGGGAGAAGCTATTTCTTTGCCTTTCCCAGATTCTACGAGATGCCCGCACTGCTTGGTTCCTGGCTCATTCATCTCCACAACTAGCAACCATATCACTCTACCTCTAACTAACATCTCATCTCTTTCTGACTCTGACACCCCTACACCCCCACTCCCTTTTACTCAAAAGGACCCTTGTGATTACATGGGGCCTACCTGACTCATCCAGGACCATCTCCATACCTCAAACACTTAACTTTTTTTTTTTTTAATTTTTTTTTAACGTTTATTTATTTTTTGAGACAGAGAGCGACAAAGCATGAATGGGGGAGGGTCAGAGATAGGGAGATACAGAATCTGAAACAGGCTCCAGGCTCCGAGCTGTCAGCACAGAGCCCTACGCGGGGCTGGAACTCACGGACCCCGAGATCATGACCTGAGCCGAAGTCGGCCGCTCAACCGACTGAGCCACCCAGGCGCCCCTCAAACACTTAACTTTTAATCACATCTGCAGTGTCCCTTGTGTCATGTAAAATAACCCATTCACAGGTTCCAGGGATTCAGATATGGATCTCTTTGGGAAACCTTACTCTGCCCACCATTCTAACCATATTTCTTAATTATGTTTAGCATGACAAAACAATCCAATGAGTTTGAAAATATCATCTTCAGTGTAACAGAGGAGAATTTTGAGGTTTTAAGTTCGGAGTTCAAGGTCACATGGCCAGCAAGGGGCACAACCAGGATTTGCTCCTCTTAGCCACCAGAGCTCCCTTGGGACACCTACCATGAACGAGCTGCTTTACCTGTTTGGTATTTCCCTGTCCTTTTTCCTCCAGACTTGCTGCCCTATCTTTTCTAGACCCGCTCTCACTTACTCTTGAACAAAGAGTTTTAATGCTTTCCTTCAGGGCTTTTGAGAGCCTAGTGCTGTCACTGCCATGACCCCGGTCAGTTTAGAATTTTATTTTTATTTATCCAGTATTAACCTTACCTTAAATGACATACTTCAGAGGAGGGGAAAGCAAAAAGGAGAGGCTCACTTAGCAGCTTCTTTATCCCCACCGTAACTCGTAAGAATGAAAACACAACCTTTGAAGGGAAAGCCTTTCGCTACCTGTGAGTCCTGTTCAGGATATCTCAGGTCCATTCAATGACCATTTCTGCCCTTCTGTGCAAGGCTTTCTTTTGCATTCTATGGGCAACACAGTGAAGTATCCATCCCTGCTCTCAAATAGTTGACAACCTAAGGGATGTGAGAGGGAGTAAGCAGAAATCAACAGTGCAAACCTGTTGGACGGGGAGGGACACAGTCAGTAACCCAGGCTGGTGGTCAACATCACGAAGAGGCCTTTAGTAAGAAATCAAACCAGAAGGACCTTCAGGACAGGCAGGGAGCTCTGCAAGAAAAGAGGGTTCTGAAGGGTGAGAGAGTGCTGCTGGACAGAAACAGAACACAGAGGCCAGGAATCATGGCAGAGTTGAGGGAAGTTTATTTGAGCTAAAGAAAAGAGGTAAGATAGCAACAGGACACTGGCCTGGAATCAGAAAGCCTACTTTTTGAGGAGCCAGTTCTGCCACTATGTGCGTAACCACAATTACTTGACCATGCCAAGTTTTCTTGTCCATAAAAAAAAGGATAAGAAGAAGGTTAATTCAGAGGCGTGTTATGCAGATAAATAAAATGATGTAAAACCACCCGCCACAGTGTTTATCTGCATTTGAGGGTACAGTCGCAGTAAAGAAGCACTACCTGGAAAGGAAGGGGAAGAGGAGACAGACATAGTGCAGATGGTCCCCGACTCACGATGGTTGGACTTAACGAGTTTGTGACTTGGAGATGATGCAGCAGCGGTACACATTCAGGAGAAACCATACGGAATTATCGAATCTGGATCTTTTCCCAAGCTAGCAATATATGAGAGAATGCTCTCTGGTGCTGCTGGGAAGTGGCAGCCACTGCTCCAGTCGGCCACGCATTCCCGAGGGTCACCACCAACACATTTCCAACCATTCTGTACCCACAGAGTCATTTGGTTTTTCACTTTCAGAACAGTACTCAATAAATCACATGGGATACTCAACACTTGATTCCAAAATAGGCTTTGTGTTACTTGATTTGGCTCAACTGTAGGTTAATTTAAGTTCTCTGAGCACATTTAAGGGAGGCAAGGCTAAGCTATGATATTCAGAAGGCTACGTCTATTAAGTACCTGTTTGGTTTATGCTATTATTTTCAACTTATCATGGGTTTATCAGGACGTAACCCGATCATAAATCAAGGAAGATCTGTACAGTATCATCAATGGTCTGAGGAGGCTCAAGAATAATGAAAACACATTCCTTCTAAACATTCGATACTTGTCTACTCCAACCTTTCTTACCCGGTAATGTTATGAGGACAACCAGATGTAAGATAAAATAAGAGGTCGTGTACTATTTCAGATTTCCATTTTAAAGGAAGTTACCTGTTGCTCCAAAGACTTTGGAATAATAACAGATTCAGCATATGTAATACACAGACACAGAGCCTAGGATTTTCCATGACTGCAACATAACTTCATATGAAATATAGCACCCAAGGTTATATTAGCATGTCTGTCTAGGAAGCCGCAGTAAAAAAACCAAACAAACAAACAAAAACATCAGTGTAAAGATTATCGTGAGTATCAAAAGCATTCAGGTTAGTCGTGAAATAGAACTAGAAGAAATAGAACTAGTAGAAATAGAAGTGAAATCAAGAACTTTTCCTAAAAATAAGTCTGTTAAGAATGAACACTCCACAAACTTTTTTTATTTAAATTGTGTGTAAATATTTAATTTGGAGGAACTATTTTTCTTAATTCTTTTATAAACTTTGAATGAAAGTTTCCCTTAACTGAGATCCACTCCTAAAACGTCATCAACAATGACAAAAATCAAACATTTTCGGGTCTACAGTTGAAAAAAATGTAAAATCTAACCGCTTTCAAAGTTCCTGTCTTTACAAAACAGAGGAATAAAAGTCTAGTGTCAAATGCATACCAAGGTATTCCCATGGTGAGCCGGGAGATCTACGGTAAAGTGGCAGCCTCAAGTCTAAGCTGCCTCATGTACATAACAATGATAAAAATGTGGCGATTACCTGAAACATTTATTGTAAAGTTTCGAACACTCTGTTACATGGCTAGCGGAGACATTCATTCCCCATTTCATATACCTCATTAGCCAGGGTAACACTCACCCTGGCTTCTCTCCCCAAGTTGGAAGAACCCCTCTATAGAAAGGAGAAACAAAGACTTACATAATTGGTGGATTGGCAAGTATAGGCAGAAGGAAGTGGCCATTCCAAGGTCCATCTGTGGTATGAGCCCTTTTATAATCTGCTTACCTGAACGGACACTAACATTCTGATCTGCTTGGTTCTGTGCAGTAAGGAACCTACACCAACCATGCATGGTAAAGAAGCCATCTCATTTAAGACTAAAGTATGGGCAAGTCCCCTTTGCCATAAACCCAAGGCTACATTCTCTAATCTTGCCGTTATTGGCAGTAACGTTGAAATTTTAATTCTCCACCTGTTTGATTTTTATCACTTGGTTCTGAATTCAGACACGTGGTAAAGAACGTTCTCTACCTCAACTAATAGGCACATAACACTAATACCTATTACTAGCATCATCACCTAAATCTTCCTACCTGAGGTTCACTACCTTATATCCAAGCGCCTTCTTGACAACTTCATGTGAGTAGCTAATAAGCATTTCAACTCAACATATCCCACATCCACTTCCACTCCACACACACACACCTGCTCCTCCCATACACTTCCTCATCTCAGAAATAGTACCCCCTTCCTTCTGGCTGATCAAGCCAAAAATATTGGCATCATCCTTGATCCCTCTCATTCTCTCTCAATCCACATTCCATCTGTCAGCCAAGTCGTGTTGGCTCCATTTCACAACATTTTCAGAGTCTACTCCATTCTTGCCACCTCTCCTGCTACCACCCTCATCCAAGGCACTACTGTTTCTTGCCAGAAATTATTTCAACAGCCTCCTAAGTGGCCTCCATGCTTCTGTTCACTCCTTCCTAAGTTTCAACACCCCAACAGAGTGATTCTTCTAAACTGCAAGTCAGGCAATGTCTCCCCCTGCTCAAAACTCACCAAGCTCTTGCAGCTCATTCAGGGTAGAAACCAAAGTCTTCACAGGGGCCCACAAAGCCCAATATGGTCTACAGCCCCACTCCCTGCAGTACTCACTCCACTTAACTCCCTGATCTGACCACCTACTTTCCTCACAGCCTTGGCACTCGCTCTGCCCTCCGCCTAGAACACTTGCTTCCCGTTATCCTCAGGTCTTTGTCTAAATGGCACCTCCCAGGAAAGCCTTTCCCGATGACCCTTTCTGAACAGCCACATCGCCCACACCCACCCTGCTCCTCCAGTCCCTTGACTCTATTATTTTTCTCCTTAGAACGCATCACCATCTGATATTTGTTTTTCTGTTTATCGTGTATCTCCACTCATTAGCATTAAAAGTTCGTTGAAGACAAAGACTTTGTTTCCCTGAAATGAGAACTCTGGCTGATACAGTTAATAATACCCAGATACTTGTTAAAGGAATAAATGAGTGAGGTGAAGGCACAGGATACAAACAAAGGTCTTTCTTCCTTGCCTGCGGCTTCTAGAAGACTTGATAATAATAACTATCTTGAAAAAATAAGCCCCAAACTGCAAAGTTGCAATTTCTCCAACTAAGGTAAACTCGTGAAGTTAGCCGCTCAAGCGCAGCACAGAGAGAGTATTTTTGTGGGAAATCTCACTACAAAGCTCCGATGTCACGTGGCTGTCTTGCAAAGGTACAAAGTTGGCTTGCAGGTGACATAATTAGGTCACTGGGGGCAGGAATTGCTTAGAAATGATAAAGAAATCTGTATGTCTTCTCAAGTCAGTCTCCCGGTCGCTTCCACAGCTGCGCCTTTCCTCTTCCCTCCTCAGGAACAAAAGCCAGACTCTCAGCCATTCCACACCATCTTTACTCTAGTATATTCCACTTCAGGGCGGCCATTTTATTTGTCTTTGCATACCCCTCTTTAAAATCACTTGGGATTCTTCAAGCACGCCTACAAAATTGCCCTTCCCTTTGAGTCAGAAGAACCCTGTGCAAATCACAGTGTATTTTCCAATAATATGCAATATAGTTACCAAAAAGAAACCCATTCCAGCAAGATCTGGACGTTTTATTCTTAATACCTTATTAAGTGCTCTAAAATGAGAAACTACAGAGAAGAAAGAAGAAATGGGTGTACGGCCCTCCATCAACGCCTCTTACCTCTTCTGATTGTTGGCATGAGAATGGACTACTATGTTTTGTAGGAACACCCCCATCACAAGAGGATGGGGGTTTTGTCTCAAATCTCTTGCCCCAGAAATAATCCTGATTCCTCCATCTACCAGGATGTTTTGTCAAAACACAACTTTATTCCCAATACTGAGAAGAAATTGAAGGCTCAAAATAAAAGGGGCTCATATCTATTTAAGCTGCAGGGAACAATTTAGGTCCCTGCAAATGGTACTTAACAAATTTAAATCAACTGCTACATATGAAACAGCCTGAGTATCAAGAAGCTTGAGAACCAAGGAGCCTCTATGTACAAAAATCTGGATTCTAGGACTGACACTTACACAGCAATTCATCGACTGAATTACTTTACCTTTAAAATCAGTTTCTATAGGGCACCTGGGTGGCTCAGCAGGTTAAGCATCTGACTCTTGATTTTGGCTGAGGTCATGATCTCATGGTTCCTGAGTTCAAGCCCCACATAGGGCTCTGCACTGAGAGTGGGGAGCCTATTGAAGATTCTCTCTCTCTGCCCCTCCCACCTGCTCTCTCTTTCTCTCTCTCTCTCACTCAAAATAAACTTAAAAAAATAAAAACACCAACGTTAGAAGTGGCAAATCATAAACTAGTCGTTCATTCAATAAATGTCTATTGAGCACCTACTATGTTCCAGGTACCCTTCTAGGCAGGGAAGAGAGAACAAAACAAAAAAATTCCTGCCCTGATGGAGTTTACTTTCTACTAGTCCTTCAAAAAGAAAAGTTATTTCCAAAGCAAAAGTCATTGCTAGTATGGAACTCACTTTGTATGGAAGAAAAAAAACACTCAAATTGGAATCCAGAGGTCAGGGTTCAAGATTTCACCATGTCGACTGCTTGCTGTGCTTCCTTGAGAAAGCTCCTTAACTTTCCAGCTCTTTAGTTTTGTGTATTATATCAGGATGCAAAGGATGAAAGAAAGCACCTAGCAAATTACCTGGCATATGGAAGGTGTTCAAAATTTCTAAAGAACAGTGGTCATAATCGGTATGATTCTCCAACCCAGGGCTGGAAAATTTTATGACCCTGAGGCCAAATCCAACTGGCCACGTGTTTTTGTAAACAAAGTTTTATTAGGACACAGACACACCCATTCATTTATGCATAATTTGTGGCTGCTTTCACATGACAACACCAGATCTGAGTAGTTGTGACAGAGGCTGTATGACTCACAAGGCCTAATACATTCACTCTCTGACCCTTTGGAGAAAAAAAAATTGCCAACTCCTGGTGCAATCCCAGAGTTACACTAAATGATCCAAGAACAGGTACCAAGAGCATCTCCCAGTAGCGGGTTTGAAGAGTAGAATCCGAGGCCTGAGCCCATCCACATTTTAGCAAGATCTCCAAGTGTGATTCATTCGACACGGAGGGCTGGGAAACCCAGCTGGGGAGTGAGCCCATGATAATACATGCATTCTTGCTCTCCAATGACTGGGTACATTCCAACTTTCTCCTTCCTACTTCTCCAGCCAAGAGATGAATTAAGACCAATGATTTTATACCTTAGTGAACATCAGAATCACACATATAGCTTGGTGAAAATATAAACTCCTGAGGCCTCACTCTAGTGATTCTGATTCAATGAGCCTGAGATGGGGTCAAACAATTCACAATTTTTAAACTATCACCCCCTGAAGATATTCAGACACAAGGGATCCTGGAACATCACTTTGGAAACATTGAAAAGTATGCTTTTATATCCTATAGAATTGGGGCACAAATCAAAAGCATCATTTGTGTCGAGTGCTATTAACATTTTTCTTATAATACTGAAAATGTCACCGGGAAATTTGTTAGTAGTTTATCACAAAGTGATGACTCCACAGCTGTACATGGGTTAAGTGCTGTAACTCTGAGCTACAAAAAATACTTTACCAGAATTACTGTTTTCAGTGACAAGAATCCATTTTTATATCTTCATGACCTTAATCAAGGAACTTTACTGAACACCAGAGGTTTATAAGGCATCACTGTAGGTAGATGGAGAGTCCGACACTGAGTGATCCATGTAACATTCATTCATTGCCCAAATATTTGTCGAGAGCCTGTTCCACAGCCAGGCACTGTTTTTTAAGGCTTTGAGGGCCCCCTATTATTTCTTCAAGTTTTAACACCCCCCCCCCTTTTAACCCTTTAAAATGTAAAAATCATTCTTGGTTCTCATGCAATACCAGAACTAGCTATGGGCCAGATTGGGCCACTGGGTTACAGTTTACGGATCCCTTCTCTAGGTGATAGGACTACGGCAGTGAATAAAAACAGACAAGAGCCCCTGCCCACTGAGAGACCATACTCTAGCAGGACACATGTAGTAAACAAATACAGTAAAATGTAGAGAGCAATTAAGTTCTATGAAGACAAATAATGAGATAAAGAGTGACAGCAGAAGAGGACTTTTCATAGAGGGTGGCCAAGGAAGCTTACATGTAAGCAGAATTCTGAATGAAACAGAGAAATGAATATTCCTCTCGCAGATACAGCATAGCCTGCCAAAGTTAAATTATCATCATGGGTCCCTCCATGCTGTTGCAAATGGCAAGATCGCATTCTTTGTTATGGCTAATACTCCGTTTTATATAAATACCACATCTTCTTTATCCACTCATCTATCAGTGGGCACCTGGGCTGCTCCCGTATCTTGGCTTTTGTAAATCTTGCTGCAGTAAACAAGGGCACATAGAGGGTATAATGCTAAGTGAATTAAGTCAGAGAAAGGCAAACACCACATGATTTTACTCATATGTGGAATTTAAGAAACAAAATAAATGGGAGTGCCTGGATAACTCAGTCAGTTAAGCTTCCAACTCTCGCTTTCTGCTCCAGTCATGATCTCATGATTCATGGGTTTGAGCCCTGTGTCAGGCTCTGTGCTGACACTGCGGAGCCTGTTTGGGATTCTCGCTCTCCCTGTCTCTCTGCCCCTCCCCTGCTTGTGCTCTAGCGGTCTCTCAAAATAAACAAACTTAAAAAAAAAAAAAAAAGAACAAAAGAAAAAAAGAGACAAAAACCAGACTCTTAAACACAGAGAACAAAATGGTGGTTGTCAAAGGGGAGATGGATGGGGGCCTGAGGAAATAGATAATGGGGATCAAAACTTCACTTCTTTCTTTTTAATTTTTTAAATTTACATCCACGTTAGTTAGCATATAGTGCAACAATGGTTTCACTTCTCTTGATGAGCACTGAGAAAGGTACAGAATTGTTGAATCACTATTGTACACCTGAAACCAATATAACATTGTATATTAATCTCCCTGGAATTTAAAAATACAAATAAATAAAACACAGGCTTTGAGAAAGAAAAAAAAAAAAAAACCATGATCACCATGGTGAATAATGCGAACACCATAAGGAAACATAGGAAACAATGTCCAAAACAAACACAAGTCATTAATAAAAATGGCTTCAGGCCACAAATATTAATGGTCAAGACAGAAGTGAAAATTTTACTACATGATGTAAATGCAAATATTTTAAACAGGTCCCAGAAAACTCCGCACCAACTCAAGCTTCATTAACACTCCGATGCAATTCACAACCTTTTCATATTGAAAAATGTTCCCCTGCCTCTTAAAAAATCATTTTAATGCCTTCTTTCCCTGACATATGGCCTGCCACTCTGCCTTCCAACCTCACATTAATCCATTAGAAGCATTAAGTTTGAGATCAGCCAATCCTCACTACCGAAGTCTGATGCAAAAGAGTATCTGGTCTTTGGATGTGGAGTGGGGGGGGGGGGGGGGGGGGGGGGGGGGGGGAATCTAAGGACACCAACTCTGTAAACTGATGATCATAGAGACCATCAGCGACAGCCACAGAGGTGCTGGGATGTGAGGAAAATGGAAGAGAACCGTGATGGGTCCACCATGAAAACCAAGCTGTGCCCACAAATTTAATATTCTATAGGCAGAAAGCTAGAGGAAGAAATAACTTTATTAGACTCTGCAGTTTACCTCCTTTCATTTCTGATAGAAGCTGTGAAAGGACAAGATCTTTTCTCCAAAGAGACGCTTTGCTCCCATAGGCTAAACTCTCAAGAAAAGATAGAGATTGTGAGACAAAAGGACCCTGTGGCAAATGTGGGCTATATCAGGAAACCCCCTGGGACGGAACTTATTCTCACCACTTACAGGTTGCAGAAAGACCATTTGTAAGCCTAGGTAAGTAATCTCTCCAAGAAATGCTCCAGAGATATAAAACACATGGCTTTTAAAAATAAAATTCTTTAATTCTGTTTCCTTTAATACCCAAAGACAGGAGCTAAAGAAGTCAGCTGATGACCTTGTCACATACCCAGTGTGGTCATGGAGAAGGGAAAACCGAGTCCTGGCCCTTCCCCATGGTTCCACAGGTTATTAGCAAACACCCTTCCTGCATGAGGAGGCTTTCATGGTTTCCCTCTGGGAGACACCATACCTGCCAAACCCTTCACCAACCATGGCTAGACTGACCAACAATTGCCATTCTTTATGTTTGTTTATTTTTTGAGAGAAAGACACAGTAGGAGTCGGGGGAGAGGGGGGAGGGCAGAGAGAGGGAGATGGGAGACCCAGAATCCGAAGCAGACTCCAGTCTCTGAGCTGTCAGCACAGACCCCAACACGGGGCTCACACCCACAAACCACGAGATCGTGACCTGAGCCGAAGTCAGATGCTTAACCAAATGAGCCACCCAGGCGCCCCAACATTGCCATTCTTGCTTCAGTTACTATTATCTCCTAAAATACTGAACTAAGTGGAGTTTCTTTCTAATCCTGGGCTTGCCCTGTCTCACATTCTGCACCTCTGCTGTCAAGACAGTAACGCTGTTATTACGTGCAAAAATCTAACACCATTCAAAGGCTTCCTTTTTACAAGTCTAAACAGAAGGTTACCTTAAAGAATAACACACACACACACACACACACACACACACACACACACACACATAACTTTTAATCTGCATTAAGTCTCTGTGGTTCCACAATAGTCTGGCTTTGTTCTTGCCTCTCTTCCCTGACAGTACAAGGCTATCAGCCCCTGAGCTAAATCACAAGGCATGACTATCACCCTCCACAATTCATGCACTGTCACCTTCAATTGATCTACTAGAGGGGCGTGAGAGCGTCTCAAAGGCTACCAGTTCCACCTTGGTAGATTTGTGCACAATCAGGTATGAAATCACTTGGTCATAAAATCCACATTAATATCCCAGATACATAACATATTTTGGAAACATTTGCCACCTTTGTATGCAGTTCCTGTCTTGAACTTGTCCTCCACAGGTGAAGCGAAACATATTCATAATTCACTCACCAAGTATTTTTTTTAACGTTTATTTTAGGGGCACCTGGGTGGCTCAGTAAGTGTCTGACTTCAGGTCAGGTCATGAAACTCATGGAACACAGGTTTGGACCCCACACAGGGCTCTCTGCTGTCAGCGCCAAGCCCACTTCGGATCCTCTGTCTCCCTTTCTCTCTGCCCCTCCCCCACTTAAGCTCTCTCTCAAAAATAAATATTTAAAAAAAAGAAATGTTT
The DNA here is from genome assembly GCF_023721935.1 of Panthera uncia. Lineage (NCBI taxonomy): Eukaryota > Metazoa > Chordata > Mammalia > Carnivora > Felidae > Panthera > Panthera uncia. The sequence goes on from NC_064816.1 coordinate 34,606,799, forward strand.
ATTTTATTTATTGGGGGGAAGGAGCAGAGAGGAAGAGAGCGAACCCCAAGCAGGCTCTGCACTGTCCACGCAAAGCCTGACATGCGGCTCGATCTCACAAATGGCACTCACCAAGTATTTTTAAGTCCCCGCCTTGTGTCAAGAATTAATGCTAGGAATTTCTCTAGGAAAGCTAAAGACTACCGCTACTAATACCTACTCCTTTTATAGCACTATGCCAACTTCCTACGCAATAATGTATTCTATCTTCACATCTACCCTAAAAGGTAGATGTTATTATCAGCCCCATTTTATCGTTGAGGAAAGGGAGACAAACGAGTCTTAGTTTCCACAGCCATTCAGTGGCAGAACCAAAATTTGAACACAGCCAGTCTGGCTCCAGTGCCTGCACCATTAACCGCCACCTTGCAACACCTGTGGGTATCGGCCTTCTCCATCTGTAACTGGAACACACACAAAATGAACCTGTCCAGCACTTTCCGAGGCTCTACCCTGCAGGGAACTCCTGAGGCAGATAAGGCATGGAAGACAATGAGTCGGACAGCATCCTCTCTCTGCTGTTAGCCCTCTATCTGCAAATAAAAATCATGGTCTCCGCTTGTAGTCTCTAGTCCTGTGGGCATGAAATTTAACTGGAGTTTCCCGTGACCCGTGTAAGGTCTTCAGTCAGTAAGGTAGAAAATGTAACGGTCTTTTTGTCCTACTATTCGGCCTCTCCATGGACCATGGTTGGTCAACTCACCTTGGTGGCAATGGATCCATGAACGTGGATTAAAGGTAAATAGGGGCTAGCCTATTCTGTCCTACTTCCTCATCCCCTCAATGATCCCTCTGCCCTTTTAACAGCTCCCACATCCAGGGCCAGCGGCTCAGGGAATACTATCTATTACTACCTCCAGAGGCAGTGAAGCCTGCATGACACCCCTCCCTACCCCGAGACAGAGGTCCTAGCCCCCGTACCACATTCTTAGGCATGACTGCCTTAGGGTGGGAACATGCACAGTTCTTAGTACGTGGAATGTGGCACACTGTCTCTTTTCTATTGCGTAAGCTCACCTAACAAAAACCAACTGGATTCACTGGAACAGTTTGTCAGGGAGAATGCCAACTAAAAAAAAAAAAAACAAACAAAAAAAACAAAACCAAAAAACGCCTAGGGAAAAATAAAATAAAAACAGTCCTCTAAAAGTTCTCCCTTAAATAAATTTCCTACCTCTAGCACAAGCTATCCTTCCAGGGAAAAGGAGCAATAAAAACTCCAGCTGATGAACATAATGCAACATACTTTTTCCATTATTTATCTTTATTTAGCTATTCGAGTAGGAGCCTCACTTAAAAATCCATATTTCCCTCTTCTCAGATTTCTTACGTTCTTTTTGCTCAATCGATTGATCTGAAATGTGACGGTAACTCGGTGTGACATTATTAAAGATAGCCACAAATGCTTTGACACTCAGCTGAGGGAGAGATGGGGTGGGTGTCCCCTCCCTTTGAATATGAATGTGCTGTGTGACCACTGCAAATATTAGAATATGCAGAAATCACACTGAGCCGATTTCTGGGCCCAGGCCTCCAAAGACTGACAACTCCTACTCCATAGCTTTTGGAAAGCGTGTTCTTGAGCCCTGAGCCAGTAGTAAGAGGTTCAATAACGCTGCTAGAGAGACCGTTTGGAGAGACCTGAAACTACATGCAAAGAAACACAGCTGAGTTCAGGCTTCCCACGCCAGCCAAAGTAGCATAAACCTCAGTGAAGCTACCTTAAATCCCTCACACTAGCCCAAATGTCATCTCAATGCCACTAAGCAACCCAATCCACGTGGAGAACCACCCCCTCGCTAAGTGTGCCATATTCCTGATCTGTAATCACGACCTAATAAAATGCTATTTGAAATCATTGCGTTTTGGGAGTCATCTCTTACAAGCTTCAAATAATAACCAGTCCTGCCTCAAAACCCCAACTTTTAATCACATTGTCTCACTCACCATCTTCTCTCCCCAAGGATCCACTATTGAACAGCTTATTTGCCATTCCTCAACAGGTTCATCTATTTGCACTGCCCTCCCCATACTTCAGTCTCTCTAAAGGGCCTTTGGCTTGCTGGTTGCCATTTACCAAGATGCCACAAAATTGCCACTTTCCCCGTAGAGCAACCAGCATCTTTGCCCTCCTTTTCAAATTCCATCTGGTCACCAAAGGCTCTTATACCTTCAAATAAATGCAACACGCTATACTAAACACTTAGGCGTAAGCTACTAATTGGATTATCTAATTTCAAAATTTACTGATATGGTCTAGTAGGTATGGAAGATCAAAGGTAGGCAAGACTAGAGGGGGAAAACAACCTGGGGGAGAGATAAATGGGACTGGAACCTGGATGGTGGCAGCAGAAATGGAGACAGTTTCAAGGGCAGGATTAAGGTCAAACCTCTAGGACTGGGTTGAGCAAAGTTGAGCACACCTCAGAACAACCTTCTTAAAAATTCAGCTTCCTAGGTTCAGACCAAGAGACACTAACTGAGTAGATCTGAGTGGGAGCCCAGGAACATGTGTTTTGATAGCTTCTGATTCTGATGCAAGCGGCCACAGACCACTCTTTGAGAGGCCCTACTTGGGGTCTTAGCACATGATGAGCGACAAACATGAGAAGACATGATGAATCAGCACGAATTCTTCAGTCTCAAGACATACAAGGCCAAGACAGAAAACAGGAGATCAGGAGGAGCTCATTTGCAGGGAGATGAGTGTTTCAAGCCCACTAGTGTTAGGAAGAACCAGGCATCTTACTAACTGCATTCAGGAGTTTGGGAGGAAAAACTGGACCCAGCCCCTTCCTTCTCCTTTGGGACTTCCACGCCCGCAGGACACTTGTATTTGGCCAGCTCTGAGCCACGTGAGGGCCACTTCTGTGCAACTGACCTACGGTTGTCCACGTCTGCCAGCAATAGAATACAGAAGTTCCATCTAATTCCAAGGAGAAGCATTACCAAGCCCCACTGGCTACAGAATTGAACTGAAGTGAATTGAAATGGCCAAGCTTCAGCTCGGCATAAAAGTCAATGCACACCCACGACCAACTTCTTTTCAGATTCACTAGGCCTGAATCCTTACTCATTGAAATTCACTAACCAAGTTCCCAAACATTATCAGACCACCCTCAGTTTAGCACTGTCACCCACCAAAAGGAAAGTAAACTACCAAGACTGAGCCCTCAGCTCTCATGAGCTCTGGGGTCGGGGGGGAAAATCCCTCATCTCATATTCATGATCAGACTAGATAATCCTTTTGGATCTAAAAACCCTCTGTGTTTCCCCTACAGTGTTCTGAAATAATTCCTCCTTAATAAACTCAGCTCCCTTCAAAGGAAAACTGAGGGTTCTTAAACCAGAATTGCAAAAGTTCAGTTGTGATTCACTTGAATCTTTTGCAAGAACATGGTAATAATGTACAAAGCAATGTCATTTCTGAATAAGTAAATTATACTTTAATTTAGAATGTCAAATAGATATAAAGTTGGAGTGTCACAATGTTTACATATCTATTAGCCTTAATTATTATTATTATTATTATCTACTACAGAACTAAGGGGGAAAAAAACACATTTTTCCCCTGCTTGTGTTCTAAAAATAACTCAAGTGTTAACAGATATGAGTCAGTTGTGTTTTTGAGAAAGTGTGACTCTTTAACATTCATCTTCCTTCTATTAACTTCAAGCTTATTTTAATGTTTTAAATGCATGATTTACCATTTATTAATTCCATCTTACCTCCTCTCTGCCTACTAGAAGGAACTTGTTCTTAAAATCCAAGTAAGTCCCAACTGTCCTGTGACGTGGGGTGGGACTGGGACCTCTAACTTTTTGTACAATGCAATCAGCACCCCTCTATATTTCCCTATACTCTCTAACTCATCTGTTTTCTGTGATATGGCCCTTTATTAATTATTCACTTCAATGCAATAAATATTTATTGAAGGCCTACTCTAGACAAAGACAGCACAGCCAAGCAGGTAATGGATGGAAAAATGCCCAAGTCTGAGGCATTCTGGATCCTCTACTTACTACGTGCGTGACTTTGGGCTAGCTGCTTAACTGCTGTGCCTCAGTTTCCCTATCTGTACAAACAGAGCTAACAGTATAATATACAACACTGCCTCAAGCGTAGCAGGCCTCAGTAAGTATTAGCTTTGACTGCTAACACTATTTCTAAGCATATTCCTGGGCTCAGGGAAGATGGAAATAAACAGGGTACAGTGACCGTTTCATATTTTAGAACTCACTCCCCGATTTAACAAATACTAACTGAACACCTGCTATGTACCAGACACTATTCAGGGGATATTATTGTGAAACCTCTTTCAATGAGAGAGAAAAACAAACGAAAGTCTACTAGGATGTCAGATAATTGTGAGTTCCATAAAGAATTATAAAGCAGGATAAAGGGTGAGAGAGTAATATGGTGGGACAGGGGGCACCTGAAGAGACAGCACTGAAGCAAAGTCCTCAGTGAAATACGGGAGTGAACATGAAAGAGAGTTCAAGGCAGAGAGAACACAAGTCTGAGATGAGAGCAATTCTTTTAAGAACAGCAAGGAGGCCAGTGTGGCTGCAGCAAAGTCAGTAAGGAAGACAATGGCAAGAGATGATTGTCAGGGATCGATCTAATGAGGGCCTTGGAGGTCACGGGAAGGGCTACGGGCTTTATTCTAAGGTCACTGGAAAACACTATATGGTTACAAGTAGGGAAGTGACATGATGTGCAGTGTGGAGAATATACTAGAATCACATGGATTTTCACTAATTTTCAACATGCTATCCATTCACTAGTTGCTCTTGTGAGTTCTCGCAGCTCCTTGTGGGCAGACACCAAGTCCTGCAATTCTTGGAATCTCACCCAGCCTCCCTGGAGCAAGGAACAGATATATGATCAAAGCTTTCTGACTGAATGAATGATCTCTGCTTCTCATTTGACTCCATTAAAAAAAAAAAAAATCACCAAGTATCTTCTAATAAGCTCTTTTCTCGGGTTTTGTTTTGTTGTTTTTTTTTGGGGGGGGGGGGGGGGGGAAGCTGGTTTGTTTCCTTTCCTATCCACCTTTCAAAGAAAAGTGAATAACAATTTCTCCTCCACAGAAGTCCACATTCCAACAACCTCAAGCAGCTGGAGCACAGCCCTGAAAGAACACAAAACATTCTATGGAGCTCTGCAAGAACTGGTCATAACTCGTGGCACCAGGGTGGCTCAGTCAGTTAAGTGTCTGACTTCGGCTCAGGTCATGATCTCACTGCTCATGGGTTTGAGCCCCCAAGTCAGGCTCTGTGCTAGCAGCTCAGAGCCTGGAGCCTGCTTCCGATTCTGTCTCTCTCTCTGTTTCTTTCTCTCTCTGCCCCTCCCCCACTCGCACTCTGTCCCTCTCTCAAAAATAACCATTAAAAAAAGAAAAAAGAATCAGTCATAACTTCCCAACACACTCTTACTTAACCTATAATCCTAACCCTTGGTCTCAAATGCACAGCAGAATAAAAATTCTAATACAGGATGGTGGAGTTCTTAGGGACCAGAATATTGACCGTGATAACAGATCATTATATGGAAGTTAAAAAAAAAAAAAATCTAAATCACAAACTATGCAGAGTGCTACTACAAAACTCAAAACTAAACGCTTCTAAAGTAGTTGACACCAAAGAGTTCACTTACATTCTATATCTTTTAATTTACAAAAAGTAAACAGTAAAATAGAAATCTAGATTCGTCGAATTCAAGCCAAGTTTCGGTATACAGTAGGTGAAGATTGATTTGCTGTTGTACTTTATATATAATGAGAAGAAAATTTGATTTCTGTAATGAAGCCCAATAAATTGCTGACATTATAAACTGCCAAGTAGGGGAAATGAAGTTGCAGAAGGTTATTTAGAGTAGGTGTCATTTAGGTTAGGAAAAAAAAGAGAGCAAGGGTTTTGTATGTACTTACACATGTACCTAAACATACTGAAAAAGAATGGGTGGATAAGCAGACAGTGGTAAGTACCAACCCAACATCCCTTTGCCCCAGCAAATCAGCAAAATGATTGGGTTCCAAAGTGGTCATGTGACAACGTTGTGGCCAATGAATGCAAGCACATTGTACTGGACACGTTTTCCAGAAACCTATTGCACTCCTGACAAAGAGGATGGGAGTCAGGTGCCATGTTCATGTTTCCCTTTGCCCTTTCCTGTTTTTCCTGCCCGAAATGAACACACGCTAGCTATCTAGGATTAGAGCGGCCACCTTGCCACCATAACCACAAAAGTCACACAATAAGGACAGCGAGGCAGAAAGGAAAAAAAATACCTGGATTTTTAAACAGTGTACCACTCTGGACTACCCACCTCTAGGTTCCTCATTAAGGGGGAAAAAAAATAAGTTGATTTGGTTACATTTAGTTGATTATGTGCAGGTGAACACAATCCAAACTGATTAATACACCAAACTAACAGCTCTGGTTAGCTCTGAGGTCAAAACTGGGTAGGGGCACATGGGCAAAGAGGCCTGGAAGCTCTGATTTTATCTTTCTGAATGTTTTAAAAGAACATTGCTTTATTATTTGTGTCCACTTAGTCAGAAAAAAAAGAGAAAAGAGGATCATTCTAAGAGTCCATAGATAATATTGCACAAAGGAATGGGCGAGCATGTTGGCTTACACAATGTCCCTCTCCGAAGATTAACACGTTCCCAAACACACCTAACTTGTCTGACTATTCCATTCTTCCAGAGTCTTATGGAAGCTTCTCTTGACCTAGATTTCAACCCACTAAGCAGCCTCTTGGGGTAACAAACTTTATAAGCTCCATATGTAGCAGTAACCTTCACATGATTTTTAAATTAACTCCTAAGAGTAGTCTCAGGTAGGAATCCTGAGCTGCAAACTAGGTATTATGTTTCCCCTTCTACTAGGACTAATCGATACTAGGAAAGGCACTCACCCCAAGATACGGTTTTCAGCACTCCTACGGACGGAATAAATAATAATTACACCTCAGGTCACTGAAAGGATCTGAGCGTCACCACAAACATGAGGGGATAACAACACAGACTTCCAGGACCAGGGTGGAAGTCAAATGGGATGTGCGTACGGTAGATGATTTGGCTCAGCTCCGGTTAATAACATCGTAATAATTACTACTGTCAACTAAACTCATCACCATGTACACAACATTCTTCTTGAATTAAACTTAAATTCCCAGAGCATTCTTATAATCAGCTTCCATGCACCTGTTCCAGGTTCCAAATGTGGCAATCAGATTCCCTGTCACAATGGCATTCAATGATTTCTCCCACTTCACGCAAAGTGTCCACATGTTGCCACATAGCTACTTCTGAAAGCTCAAAGATATACTGGTGGCACAATTGTTAAGTGATACAGTACATCTAAAAGACAAAGTCCCTCTCAATAAAGGAACATCATGGCCTGTCAATTTGCTAAGCACATTAAGCATACAGAGAGCATTGCACAGATGGAAAAACAATGCCTGTACCCTAAACTACGGGACTAATTTGGAAAGAGGGTTAAAAAGGAAATAATGTTAGATGTTAGCTAACAAGAACCCATGGATGTCAACCTTTAACCACTCAGGTAATGCTCTTAATTGCCATCAAAATGATTTCAAATCATTGAAATGGAAAATGGTTTTTACATCCTATGACTGCTTTCCTAATGTATCGTTACCTAAAAATAAGTTATGTAGAAGTACACTGTGAAACATAAATGCATATACACTTATTTATATATATAACCATACTTAAATATATTTACATATACATATATATGTATGTATATGTATATATATAGTAAAATGTTAATTCTCCTTGTTAGAGCTCCAAAGACAAAAACCACTCAGAAATAGCACTTAGTTTTAGCACCAAAAAGCCCCTGAAACCAACATTTTTTTAAAGGGGGAGTGGGGCAGGAAAAAGCCCTATTATCTGAAGCAATACAATATATTAAGCTCTGACTCTAGTCAAGAGAGGAGGTAAGGACTAGAGCAGACCCATTTATCTCCATCTCATTCCATCATCCAGTCATGTAAATCTGATTTCTGATTCTCCATCTGCTTATCAAACATCAAGTATCACAAGACGCTGTCTTCACTGAGAGTGATCCTGTTTTTCCTCCCCTCTGTGGACTGTCGGATCCTGCTCAC